>NW_005843194.1:116852-138889 GCF_000455745.1 Alligator sinensis
CTCGTGGGGATTCACCTGTTCTGACCAATTCAGGACTTTCTGAGTGCTTTGCAACAGAAGGATTGCTTGATTATTTTTCTGTTGTCAAAAATTGATTGAAAACTAAGAGCATTTTCTGAAGGGGGTCTTGAGCCAAAGAAAGGTTGAGAACCACTACCCTACAATAATCACCAGCATCCAGTCCCACTAATGCAAAGGAATGTAAACCTGGTGAACTTTCCTTAAAAATTCATAATGATTGAATTCATGAGTCCTATTTATTCAGATTGATAAAGGATGACTCATACATTTCTCCTGCCTTTCTCTTGGACATGGACTACTAAGCAGCTAGGAGAGTGACAGATGAGTGAGATATGTGGGCCCAGAAGAAAGGGAACAAGCCCAAGGGTATGTAGTTCAGTGGAAAATAACTGGCTCTGAAAGGGAGAAGAGCCCTAATTCTTAGCCTGGACCCTTGCTCCCAGTGGGACAGAAAATTCCCATTGCTGTTAATGAATATAAAATGAAAGCTGCAGTGGGCCAGCTTTAAAATGAGGGCTACAGAGGGTCCTGGGTAATAGTCCAGTGATTAGCAGTTTGCTGGGAAACATGAGCTGAAGGTTCAGGTTCCTTCTTCTTAAAGGAGAGACCTAGAAATTAGTTGTCCTGCTCTCTGGGAGAATGCAATAGCCAAACGACTGTTGGACCAAAAGAAGGGAAAGTCCTCCTCTTTCTTCTCCAACACTACACTTCTGGAAGATACACACACACACAGAGGGCAATTCTATTTCAGGGCACAACAGAAACCCAGACTGCGTCAGAGTCTCAAACTGCAGTTATGCAGCTGTACATATGCTGTTTAGACAGGTACAGTGAAATAGAATTTAGCCTTTAATATCTAAAAGGCTATACCAGACTGAGTTATATGACAACAAGATAATAAATGGCAGTCACTGCTGAGTGTGTTGTACAGATAACCGGTAGTGGGAAAGCCAGTTGTCTGTCTACTTTGGTTTTTTACACTGTGCTGATCTGAGTGTCTGAGCAACTTTGTCATTTATACAGCAAATGGTAGGTACTGTAGAAAATGTGTCCTCTTCTTATTGTGGTTAGTTTATAAAATAATTTAGATTCTACTTTTTTAGGGTAGGAAGTATACCTGTTTGTGCTCATTTGTTTGCTTGTATTAACAACACCAAAATATTGGTACCTACCTCTACCATTTGTTTTCAGTAAACTGAAAGTTCTTTAAAAAGGAAGAGAGCATTGTTATCCCTATTTTACATAAATCACTGACATAAATATATTAGGGCAAAAGGACAATATTTTTCCCTCTTCCCTTTGCCTCTGGTGACCTATAAGACTTTTGACACCATAAATGTGACAATCAGAGTTAACTTAGCTGTTTATAATGATCTGGTTATTTCATTTTATGCTTATGCAGATATCTGAATCTTGTTACAAAAAGCAGATTGTCTTCCTTGTTTTCAGAAAACAAATACTTTCTACTCCTAAGAATGCATCCAGAGGCAAGACCTTACTGTTGTTCTTATGAATATAAAAGTATCTTAAACATATCATTAACCTGAACTTGCAATTTTATCAGCTGGAAGAAATGCAAGTGACAACAATAACTTTGGGGGGGTTCAAAATGCAAATCCCATTTTTCTGGTGTGTCATCAGATCCCTAATGTATGAAGAAAAAATGATCATGATTTGTTTAAAAAACAAAATAGTTGTTTTCAAAAGCATAGTTTTTTATTCCTTGAAGGAACCTTCAGAAATCCACAAGTTCTCTCTGGAAGCTGTTACAGTGATGGTCCATATTTAGTAATGTGCTTCAGAAATACATTTTTCACATAATATGAAACCCAGCCATTGTGTTAAACAATGTATAGTAATTGCACCAAATATGTTTTTCTTAACTGTAAATTGTCATAACTGTCTTAAAATTATGTTACAATTATACTATAGTTACTTAATTTGTATTTAAGAACAAGGACATACAAGAATCACAGCAATGTAATCATACCAAAATGTCTGCACACAATAAGCCCTGAGCAATACTGTTGTCAAATGTTAAATAAAGAATGTCTTCCTGCATTCTCAGCAACAAAAACCCATAGGCAAATTACCGTCTGCTGTTGATAATGTATTTCATGTGGACTGCTGCATAAATAACCTGAACTCAGGCCATTTGAATTACACCCTGATCCAGGGCAATGCAAGTCAATCCTATATATTTTTTCTGTTTCCTGCTTCCTATTATTACCTGCTTATGTTTCACAGTGTTTTTGTGTTTGAACAACTGAACTCCATTTTAAAGATACGTTATTTCAGTGTGTGTGTGTGTGCGCACATACACGTGTGTGTGTGTCTGTGTGCGTGCAGATTTCAGTTGAGAATTATTATGCCAGAAGTGTTTAAGAAAATAATGGGCTAAACTGGATAAATGCACAAACTGATATCAGATTATATTCCAGGTCAGCTCCCACATATTATCTTTACAACCTCAAGCGGTGCTTCTGGCAAAAAAAAAAAAAAAATAGAAAAGAAAAGATAAGGGGCTTTTTACTAGATATGTTTGGAAATATATATTCCAGAAAGGTTTTTGTCATTTTATATTTGAAATAGAAAGCAATCTTTTTTTTTCTTTCCTTTATCACCTTGGCTGCTCTAGAAAATCATGTATATGTCATATACTGAGACTTGTTTATAAGTGAAAGAATCTCATAAATCTATTCTCTCAGATATTTGTGTAATTCTGTTGTTTTCTTATATGGGGGATAAAGCAACTTGGAGACCTTCCTGACATGAAAGGGAAGAGGAGATACCAGAGCTTAACGTCACACACTAGGAGCAGCTCCACTTACCACCATGGGAAAGGGACTAGAAAGATAAATACATGGATAGTTCAGTGCAAAAAGGGGATTAATAGAATATATCACATCTTGATAGAGGTGATAGAGGTATAATATATAACACTTTGATAGAGGAAGAATTGTTTTCCTAATATTTTTTTCACTTATTACAGATATTTCTTTCCTGGTACCATAGTGATTGTTACTCACTGGGTGTATCTACTTGTGCCCCACCACGGCGGCACCATCATATAATACTTGCTTTAGGAAGTAGTAGATGATGGCACAGTAACAACCATTAGTGTGCCGTCCCAGAGGCACACGGTTATTTTTAGCAGCTATGTCGCCATAGTGATGCTCTATAGAGAGGTAGCTCATTCCTTTGGTTATGTAGCATTGGTGTCATGGTTTGTGCCCACTGATGCTATGTCACTGTAGCAACAAGCTACGTCACTGTAGCATGTCACTACAGTGATGTAGCATGACCTGTAGATGTGCCCACTTACAGATTAAATAACAACACTATGTAAATGAATAATTTCCAGTGTTTGAAAGCAACTTTGTCACATGGTTTAACAGTGGACCTCTTTCTTTCTCCATCTTTCCCTGTTCCATCTTTTCTTCTTCTCAATTCTGAAATATTTATAACACTAAGGAAAAGTCTATTTTTCACATTACTCTCTCTCACCTTACACTTTTAAATACATTTTTTCATCTCACTACTATTAGTTCAAGTTATCTAAATAACAAAATAAGCAAGTTTTATTAGCCTTTTAGAAAAATTCTGACAGACAAATTTTGTATTATAAAAAAAAGCATAAAAGCCCAGGGCAATCACATAATAAGCCACACAAATATACTTTTATTAACTATTAACTTCATAAAACATGAGTGAGTGAATTTTGACCCTAGTCATCTTCTATGTTAGACGTTAAAAGCAATTGAGGCCAGTTGCATTTAAAAGTTTGTGGGCAAAGTAATACAAAAAAACATGCCTGGAAAATGTTTTACAGTAAAAAACCAAGGATCTGAGCTGGAACAAGGCAAATGAAGATTGTTGAGCTTGTCCTAGCTATGGAGAGAAAAATTGTGAGCTGTCATGTAGTTACAAGTTACAAGCCTTTGCTTCTTCCAGACAAAAGAATGTAAATGATAATTTTATGAGGGGTAATAGGAAGCAAGATCTAGAATACTGCGGGGATTTGAAACCCTTCCTTTTTTTGTTACCATTATGTCAGGTGTTGAAATGGATAAAAAAGATGGAAACTATTTCTGCTGACTCTGTGGCAGGAGGATCTGGAGAATCTTGCTAATTCTATAAAGGGTATAAGACTGAGGGGCACTGGAGCAGCACACTATACTATTGGGTGGAAAAGAAAAACCAGGAATGAAACCCGTGAACTAACAAATGCAATCTTAGCGTGAGGTTTGTTTTATTAATTAACAATAAAGCAAACACCTGGAAGGATCTGACATCTGGCAACTCAACTGGTGTTTTTGAGTTGTGTGTAGTCAGAAAAAAATGGTGGTGACTGCCTGTTCACATGGATTTTGAGGGGTACCATATCAAACTAAGCTAGCACCTGAAGAAGCTCACTAGACTTTCACCTTACAACACATCTACATAGTGTTGTAGACCTGTATGCTGCAGTCTGTGTATTTATGAAGTTTATAAATGTAAATGTGCTCTATTGTGGTTCTTCATTGTGATGATTAATAATTTTTTTATCTGAACTTCAAGTCATCCTCTCCATCCTTTTAAATAAATACATATTTAGGATTTTGTGGTTTAAAGAAACCCACAGACTTCCAACAAGATTATGTAGCATTAGTGTTGGACCCTTGTTCCAACAAGGAAAATGTTTAGACCAAACCTGATATACAGAGTGTGTAAAATTAATGAGAAAATCATACTAATAATGGAGAATTAATAGATTGAAATTAAACACAGGGACCAATTACCTTTGCAGTAAATCCATGGCAGCCAGTGGAAATGAAATATTTTAACAGTTAATTTACCAAAAAAGTATGGCAAAAATTGAAAGCATACACATTCTGGTGGGCTGAGATTCTCCTAAAACATACTTTAATGAGTAAACATTACTTCATGCCTTTCTGACTCTGAAAAGAGTTCTTTTAAGTTTTAACTGTGCCTGAACTGGAAAAAAAAGTAGACTAAGAGTGACCTTCTGTGGGAATGGGGAGCAAGAAAGCTTTACTAAAGTTTTCTGGCTAATGAGGATGTACCTATAGGCAGAATCTATCAATGAGGTTGTTGGGTTTTTTTCTGTCCTTGGCCTTGTTGGCAAACTAACAAGTTAGGCCCAGTGCCAGATCAGCAATATACTGGTAATATAAATTAGCAGGCTAATTAAGTTAGCATTGAAAACATGTTACTTAGTTTGGCATCCAGAAACTTCACACACACATATGGATATTTGGGAATGTGGTTGTGCTCTGAAAACTTTTCAAACTTGACCTAGCATAGGAAGGCCAACTTGTCTTCTTTTTTTTCATGTCAGTACTATTCCTAAAGGTTCTGGAGAACAAATTAGGCAAGAATTATGCAATGCCCTACTGTATGTGCTGCCCTTGTGCAAGTAATTAGCCCTGCAATTGGAACTTAACAAACATTTTCAGTTTCATCTTTCAAGTCAGTAATGATGATATTGAACAATATTGGGCCTAGGGCAAACTCAGGAGACTTCACTTGATCTCTAATCACAGAGAGACTTTGAGGACCAAACTTTAAAAAATGATTAGCCAACAAGTTATACCCACATGATCCAGATAAAACTATTATCAACTTTCCTCAGCTTGCTTAGGAGTTTGTCATAGGTGACCATCAAAAGCCTTATTAATTTGGGGCATACCATATTCACTTAACTGAAAATAGCATTTCACTAACATCATAAATTACAGCATTCATAACAAAACAATAACAAAACAAAACAATCTCCTAAGCAAGCTAAGGAAAGTTGATAGTAGTTTTATCTGGATTCTACGGGTATAACTTGTTGGATAATCATGCTAAAAGTTTGGTCTTCAAAAACTCTCTGAGATAAGAGATCAAGTAAAGTCTCCTGAGTTTGCCCTAGCTCCAGTATTGTTCAATATCTTCATTACTGACTTGAAAGATGAAAGTGAATGTATACTTATTAAATATACAGATAATATAAAACAGTTTGTTGATAAATAAACATTTTGTTGATACATGAGAACAGAATCCCATTCACTCTCCCAATCAGTGGTCTCAAAGTTTAAAACAAAATACATTTTTTTTTGCATTGCTAAATAAGTACATACGTCTGAAAACAGACTTACTGAGTAATTATAATGCTTAAGTCTAAAGTCACTTTTTGAAACCATGTTCAATAATCCTTGTCTGAAAATAAAAGACATTCACTGGCAAACTTAGACAGACTGAGCAATAGCACGAGGAAAGTAAGATATTTAGATACTTATCTGAGATGTACTGTGAGTGTTTGTTTCCTGAGGGAATTTGTGAGAGTTGTGTCAGTAATTAGGCAGCTTCAAAGTGAATAAAAGAAACAACTGTACCTCAGAAAACAAAGTCTGTGCCAAGGTATTTGAGTCACATGCCTGGCTAACTCCTGCTGACGGCTTATATTTTCAGCAAATAATAATGCTGTAATTTATAGTGTTAGGGAAATGCTATTTTCAGTGAAGTGGATATGGTGTGCCTCAAATTTAGTAGGGCTTTTGACGGTCATCTATGACAATCTCCTAAGCAAGCTGAGGAAAGTTGATAATAGTTTAATCTGGATTATATAGGTATGACTTGTTGGATAATCATGCTAAAAGTATGATCCTCAAAGTCTCTCTGAGATAAGAGATCAAGTGAAGTCTACTGAATTTGCCCTAGGTCCAATATTGTTCAATATCTTAATTACTGACTTGAAAGATGAAACTGAATGTATACTTATTAAATATACAGATAATATGAAGTTAGATGAGGTAGCAAATACTTTTAGAGGAGGGGTTAGGATTCAAACTAACCTTGATAGAGAAATGTCTGATAATAATAGGGTAAAAGTCAATGAAGACAAGACATACTTAAGAAGGAACACACGTGCACAAATACAAAATGGGAAACAACTAGCTGGGCTGCAGTGCTTCAGTAAAGGGGCTGGGGGTTCTGGTGGATCAAGCTAAATGAGACAACAGAGTGCTATTGTTGCAAAAAAAAGATTAATATCATATTTCTTTGATTCTAAGGTGACTTTTGAATTTAAGATATCCCTCCCAATAATTAGATTCTAGACATGGAAAATTATAATTTTATTAAAATCTAATTCGGGTGGGGGGGAGGGGATCTTAAATTTGTCCCTTGCCTCCCTCCCCCACAACTGCTATAGTAGAAAAACAAAAGCAGGGCGGGGTGGGGGGGAGGCAGGCAGTGGGAAAAGCACAAGTGAGGGGGCAGATGGTGAGGGGAGCAGAGGTGGGGAAAAGCAGGGGCAAAGAGCAAGAGGTGGGGAAAGCAGGAACAGATATGGGGAAAAGCCAAGGGAGGAAAAAAGCAGGGGCAAGGAACGCATCCTTTCTGCCCCTCATCCCTTGTTCCCCTGGTGACTACCATCCTACCATTTATCTGGCTGCTTCACCCCCTGCTGATCTGGACGTAGCTGAAGCCCCGGAGCTGTTTCTGTCCTATACTGCAGAAGTACTTGTGCTGGGAATGTAGCTTGACACCCCACAGATTTCTCCTTCCCTACCCTGCTCCCTTCCTCCTCTCCCTTCCATGGGGACCACAGCAGCATGCAGACTCCTCCTTCCCAGCCTGGGTCCCTGCCAGCAGGGGAGGGAATCGGGGCAAGGAGCTGAGCTGCTGCAGCTCTTCCTGTCCCAGCTGGGCTTCCTTTACAGTTGTTTCTCACAGCTCCCAGTTGTGATATACATTTCTAAGATGAGGACTTGTTTGTCCCATGATGAATGGAGGGAAAATCCTTGTCTTAGAATTAAATAAATACAGTAGCATATTGCAATGTATTAATAGGAATGTCTCAAGCAAGTCAAGGGCAATAATTCTTCTGCCCTGTTCCACTCTGGTGAGGTCTCTTTTGGAGCACTGTGTACACAGTCTGGGCACTGCTCTTTAAGAAAGATGTGTGGATAAATTGAAGAGGCCAAAGGAGAGCAACAAAAATTATTAGACTTGTAGAAAATGTTTGAAGAAGAGAGTACTGTGTGTTGGGGGTGGAGGTGGGGTGGGGACTGGGATTATACTGCAAATACAAAGAGGGTTATTATAAAGAGGTTGATGATTGCCATTGACAAAAGTAATTGTCTAACAGGACAAGAAGTAACAAAGAGGGACCTGGAGAGGTTGTGGAATATCCATCATTGGCAGGTTTTAAGAACAGATTAGAAGAACATTTCTCTTGTTTGTTTCAGACAGAGATTCTGTACTGGGCATGTCTACACATGCCATTAATGTGAAACATTAAACTCTGGAGTTTATTGCTCCTGGGGAAAAACCAAAACATTTGAACGTGCATCCATGAGCAATAAACTCCAGAGTTTATTGCTATTTGAATGTGTGCCTTGGAGTGCTATACATTGAGCCAGGTTGGAGCAGCCCTAGCTGGCAGGAGACCCACGGGCTCAGCGTGGCAGCCTGTGACTCCTCTCCTTGGCTCAGCGTGCTGTGGAGGGGCTGGTTGGGGCACAAGGGTGCTTCATTGTGGGGGAGGCAGCCCCCACCCTGAAGCACCCTTATGCCCCAGCCAGCCAGTCAGTGTCTACAGGTGTGCTGCTGAGGACTAAAAACTCCACAGCTGGATAGTACTTTAATTTACAAGTACTATCCTGCCACAGAGTATTAGTTTACTGCATTAGTTTACTGCAGCCTAATAGCAGCACACATATAGATGCCAAGACATTTACTGTGCAGCTAATTAGTATATTGTGTAGTGAATGTCTTGTATAGATGCACTTACTGACCAGGACTTTGGACTAAATGACTCTCTGATTTCCCTTCCACCAAAGAATCATTCACCGGATTTATTCGTTGGTGGTACAGTTCTCTTCATTAACTATTTCTGTGCATCAGAGTATTAAACTGATAATTTTCCTGTAATTCAAACCAGTCTCTCTCTCTCCTTGTCTGATTGTATGTTGGCAAGGCAGACTATTTTGGTTTGTATATACTATGTTCAACAGGGCAGTTCTATTCAGGGCATAGATATGGCAGGGCATATCTATTCAGTAAAGTAAATATCAACAGTGTAGGAGAAGTTTGTAAATATGTTGATGAAATTGCAATAGAAAGAGAAATTAGAAAATGAATATTCAAAATGTTGTTTGGTCTTTTTGTTTGAAAATATGGCTAAAGTAATGTTCTAAACTTAGAAAAAAAATCTTCAATGAAACTTTTACCTAACTGAAGAACAGAGACTATGAACTTGAAATAAGATCCTTGGGAATAGAATCTCACTGATATTAACAGTTCCTTCAAGAAGGTTCACTGCATAGTTGGGACCTAAATAAAGACTTCAGGAGATGGCTTGCAGGCCAAGTTATATAAATGAAACACAGTGGACAAAACCTGGCTCAACTAAAATCAACAGGAGTTGTGTTATTGAAGTCTGTGAGTCAGGGATGTTACTCAGTAACTTTAAGAACACTCTTTAGTACAGCTACACTGACTATGTCTATAGGAAATGTATGCTGACCCCATTACTGTTGGGGTGGGAGCTTGTAGACTGTACACTTTACCTATATTACTTGCTTACTCTTCAGAACATTTGTTAAAATTTAAAACAGCACTATTTTTGGATGGGATACTTGCTATTTTGCCCTCAAAGTCCTGGAACCTGACCTGAATTCCTGACAGCAGATCCCACTAGATTATAGTTAAATGAACCTCAGCATGAAAAAAAGCGCCTGTTTTTAAAAATTAATACCCAATTCAGCAGTTTGTGGATTCTAGTTGTTTATATATAGAGTAAAATGAAGTAAGGACAGCTGGATGGGAGGCTATCATCATGGCCCTTCATCATGGATTTCATCTAAACCCCAGAGATTTGTTTTCAGAATTCAAGCATATGAGTCTTGAAGCACAGAACTGTAAGCCTATTTAAGAGTGTATCTGGCTTTCATAAGGAAGCTTATTTGCAATCGTGTGCTAACAATACTGATGAGCCACCAATTTTACTTTAAATCACAGTGTTTTCAGTTCAGTGTCTTCCATTGTTTTACAGATGGATAAGAAATGAATTTTCATTTTTTTTGCTTTTTCTAGTCAGTCATCAAAATGTTCTTTCTATAATTAGATTGGCAAATAAAAGATGCTTTTCAGCTATAGTCCTGGAATCTAAAAGGTGACCCGCCAAAACATCTCCCGTTTTCAGTTATTTCTTCCTTCCTCCTCTTAACTTTTCTTCTGATGTCCCTGGATTTTCTGAAGGACATTGTGGAAAGGTTTTATGTCCATTTTAAGCTACCCCAGCTTAGTTGGAAGGGTTCCATTTTTAACACAGATGTCATTTATCCACAACATTAGCTAGTCACTGAAGTTAAATAGATTTTAAGAGAAAGCAAACCAAAAAAATAAAACAATACAAAAAGACCCAGCCCTGCAAGACATTACAAATTTGTTTTGTTAAAATAGGTGTCAGAATGAGCATGTTTTCTGCTTTTTATTGCAAAGTGTCAAGTTGTCAAAAACCAAAATATCATCTAGTGTATCATATTATATACCATTTTTTTTTAGAATGGACCTTCTAGGGGGTAGAGTTTGAGGGTGGGGATACCACTCACCTTGAATGTGGAACATCAAGGTCCAACTCCTGCCCTTGATCAATACACACCAGGGGTTTGAACTGATTTTTCTATATCATAGGTGAGCACCCAGACCACAAAGCTATTGGCTGTTTGTAGACTTACTCAGTCTTGCCTGTTGAAGCTGTTTTGCTGTACATGAATAATCAAATATTCATTGGCACTATTACTCTGACTTGCATTCCATTTCCCAGGTGAGTAGTTTAACTAACCACTGAGCTATAGAGGAACTTTTTCTTGCATTTTCTCTTTCTCCAAAATTTAAAATCTCAAAAAAAGCTAACAGCATGGAAAAATGCACCCTACCAAGCTCTGGTCATTACCTGTGTTTGCTTTGGTTAGAGACACTTTCTGTTGTAGCCCCTTTAAAAGTAATTTCTCACAGCCAGATTTTTGTTTTTTGGGGGTTTTTTGTAAATATCTAAAGGAGCAGACAGGCTGCTAGGATAAAATCAATGCAAGTTAGGTTATTAGCTGCTTCTGAAAACATCTCTAGGTGATCCACTGAATCTTTAGGTACCTGTATAACTTTCAAAATCTGGCTCTAAATTTTTTAGACAGTTCAGAAGATGCATGAGAGATAATATCAGGACCTCTAAACCAGAAATATTCAACCCATAAAAGCAATAAAAAAATCAGGCTGGTAACAGTCTTTAAATGTCTGTGTGTGTGACTATCTGCATGTGTGCATGCATTCACACATGCTTGCAATTCTGTAATGTATTGGCAGTAACTGAAACCCTTTATTTAAACTTCTATATCATGCAAAATAGTTTAGTCATCCGATCAAATGCTTTATTGTCCCAATGTGTGTGCTTGTCAAAGGATAATTGCACTGTGAAAATACCTCTTAATTTTATCTCTTTGCTCTCCGTAAGCCATTTCATAATTTCATTTCTAATGTCATATGATGTATTCTATATACATCCATGTGTATACCTAGATACATGTGCAAATACATTTGTAAATATAAAAACCTAGTTGACTGTTATCAACTAAATCAAAAGTGAATTAAAAATAGAGTATGTATGATGACATACTTTTATTGACATTGCTGTAAAAATTATACTTCAGATTATAACTTTAAAGAGGTTTTTGTCACGAATGTGTGGGAGATTCTAGTTCACTTATTAACCACGTCAGCTGCTCCCCACAACTATCACTTAAAAAATGAGTCAAAGTCCCCACAAGTCTATATTCTATTCCTTTTGCACTGACTAGAAATTATTACATAAATTAAAACATGAAGCATTAAAAAAAAATCAAATGAAGACAAAACTAGAAATTGTCCTTGCCCTATGAAAACTATTGTCTTCCTCATTGTTCATATTCTTTCACTGGATCTAATTAACTTCTTTTTAAAGTATTAAAAAAGAACACACTTCATTCTCTTTGAAAAGTAGACAAGCTGGACAAAATTGGGATGAGAATAAATGTACAGATGAGGTTATATAATGGTATGTTTCTACTACATAATAATGTGACCTCTAGAGAATCCAAGCTAACTATTTAATGAACTCATTTGAAGCTAGCTGGGTACTGAAAGCACTATAGTCACATTAGCCCAACCGACATGCCCTTCTAATATGCATATACTGCTTCTAGTGCCAAATTCAGCTTGGGCCCTGTGTAGTATACAGAATCCTTAAGACTTCCATTTCTTGATTTAGGACTTCATATCAAATCCACAAACAGCCTTTGCAACCTTAAGTGGGACATAGCACCTGAATTCTGTCTATGTCCAAGAGTTTGATATTCAGAATCTTAAGTAATCTTGTAGGTGATTAAGCTTTGGCTAATAAAGGTCTATTTTTTGCATGCCCAGATGTTTCTTATTCTTGGTACTTAACAAACCTCATCAACAATCAAAAATGAATTGTTTCTCTTACACTCGAGGTATCAAACCAAGTACATATGCTCACAGCATACTCAGCACATGATTAAAGGATCATGATTCATATAAAATTCAGAAGAGTCTGAGGAAGTGCTGCTACTCTTCCATCTTTATATAACAGTCTACTGGTCAGACAACTTCCCCAGGATGTAGAGTTCAGAGTTCAAATCCTACCTGTTTCAGAGGGAATTTGCATCAACTTTATCCACCACCCAGGAGAATACCTTAGTCACTGGGTGTATCTACACATGCATTTGATCAGAGATCAGTTTACTTGCAAGTAAACTACTTGTGAGTAAATGTTCCTGGGCAGGCATTCACATGTGCAGGGATGTGGCAGCAGAGTTGCTGTTAGCACCAAACTGCCGCCACTTCCTGGGACCCTGTAATGAGTCCCTACTGCCACCAGGAGAAGCTCCAGGCTCTGGCTGCTGCTTCCAACAGCCAGCAACTCTCTTGAAAAGGTAGCCCTACTTTCTGCTCCCTGATCAGCCACTTTCCTGGCCCAAAGCAGTGTGCACAGCACAGGGGCAGCACAAGGCAGCTCTTTCCTTGCTGCTTCTGTCTCCCTGCTTTATGGCTGATACAGCCCTTGCCCTGGCAGCATCAACCAGCACCCTGGGTTCCTGCTGGCCCTGCTGCCCCACTGCATTGACTATCAGATGGCCCTACATGACTCCTCCACATGCGGTGACCACCTGCCCAGCCCCACCATACTGTCCCAGAGCCACCACCACTGCGCAGTGGATGCCTGGACCCTGCCTAGCTGGTCAGACCCCAGCAAGGATGACATTCACTTGCTGCTGGATGCTACCACCTGGGGCCACCCTTGCTTTCCTTGGCTTGAAACCCCACGACTCTAGGCCTACCAGGCCTGCCAGGACTGGTAGTTGCACATCATCCAGAAGACCTGGGATGACAAACAGTGGCTGGGGCATTCAGGATGACACAGGGCACCTTCCTGGACCTCCTGGGGCAGCTCCAGCCACACCTGGGGTGGCAAAACACTGCCATGCAGCTTTTTTTTTTTTGCACAAAATATTTATTTATGTATTTACCTAGCTAGCTAGCTAGCTAGATCACTGTACTTTTAGCAACCTGTCAAGTGACCACTGTGGTTCACTTGGCAGATCAAAACATACTTTTACAGTTAAACTATTGTAGTCCCGTTACACAGTTTGTCCTGCACAGTTGTGTACCTGTACACATATTACCATTCCAGTGTTATCACTCATTGTTCTTTCAGAGGATTTGCCTCTGAAAAAGTTTATACCAGTCCCCTCTTTACCATTTGAGGCCTGCCATTTCTTTCCCATTGTCCTCTTCTCTCTTTCTGTAGTACCAGTACATTTCACACCTTGACTGTGGGGTCTGAGTGTCTGTTTAGGACAGGTTCCTGACTTTCCAAAGGGCATACCTGAAGCAGGGGATGAACAGGTTGAAGTGAACTGCTGGGGCCCCTTGCTGTTTGATCAAGTACCCATAGAGGACTGCTTATCTGGTCAGGGTTCTGAAACCTGTCACCACCAGGAGGAGTACATGGACTTTCTTCCACACCTCTAGGGAGTATGGGCTGTCCTACAAGAGGTAGTCAATCATTTCTGCCTTCCAGCAGCCGGTCTGTCCCGGAAACTGCCATACTGCTGCCCCTCCCCGTGGACACCTGGCTGGCTCTCACCCTGCTCAAGCTGGCCACACCTGCCAGCTTCTGCTATGTGGGTCATCTCTTTGGTGTGGGCAAGGCCACTGCCAGGGAGGTCATCCTGGAAGTGTGCAGCACACTCCAGAACATGCTGGGGCACACAGTGCTCCGTTTGCATGACCCTCTGGCAGTGGTGGTGGGGTTCCATACCCTGGGATTCCCTTAGTGCATCCCACATCGCCATCACCTGCCCACCCCATGGGGACCACCCCTCTTGATCCAGAGGGGCCTTCACCCCATGGTGCTCCAGGCCATCATGGACCACTGTGATGCCTTCATGCACATGAGTGCTGGCTATGCAGACAGTGCCCATGACACCTACTTGTTGCATAACTCCTACCTGCTAGCTCTTGTGCAGACCAGCCTCCAGCTGAGTGCCATGGTGGTCCCACTCTCCTCATCAGGGACCGCGCCTACCCGCTCCTGCTCTGGCTCATGTGGCCCTACACTGGCTTGTTGGACCCCACCCCAGGCCCATTTTAAGTGGTGTGGTGGCCCATACCTTGGTGGAGCATGCCTTCACCAATGTCAAGGGATGCTGGTGCACCCTCACTGCCCCCTTCAAGTTCTCTGAGGACAACTTCCCTGGGTCATTGTTACAGTCTGCATGCTGCATAACATCTATGAGGCCCAGGGAGCTCTTCCGTAAGGCCTGGGTGCAGGAGGCATGGCAGATGGAGGCTGCCTGGCAGTGGGAGCTCCACCTGTTGTGACAGCAACATCAACAGGTGCCCCAGCTGAGGCTCCGGGCAAGCTGCACACCCACCACTGGGAGCCAGGGCACCGGGTACAAGAAGCACTGGCTGACCACCTCCTCCTGCATGGCCTGTTGTAGCCGGCCTTGACTGGAGTCCACAGACCCTCCTACCCCTTGCCTACCCCTAGCACCATGCTCACTGCAGACGCGTTTCAAAAGAACAAGGTTTTATTCCCCTCACATCAGACAGACTCCCCTTCCCCCTCCTTCCCAAACAAACAACGCCACTCCCTCCCTCCCCAAAAAACTAAACCCCCTCCTTCCCCCTCACAGCAACAGAGCCCCTCCACCACCCACCCCAACCACCAATTATAAAATATCCTCTTCCCTGTGCAGACTACTTATGAAGTGCTTTGTGTGCCATTGTTACGCCTCAGCTCTATGTTTTTGGGCAACCCTGGCACAGAATGCAGTCTGTCTGACTCACAAAGGACTCACCCCCCCCTCCCTCCCCTCCTCTAGCTAAATGAAACTGATTAAGATGCAGTGAGAGACGCGCCTAAGACCCTCACCAGATAAGGGTGACAAGAGTGAATCAACTGCCCTAGGTCTCATTTACATCCGAGATGGAACCAGATGACCATTCATTTACATGAGAGATGGAAAACAGAAAGCCTGAAGCAGAGATTGCAGTGAATTCTGGGACCAGAGAAGCAGGAGAGCGCTGCATGATGGGGTATCTGTGCTTCCAATGTTAATCAACCCATGTTCACATACACCCAACTCAGCATTTATCAGACCAGTTCTAATCTGGATTTGCTAATATCAGACCAGTTCTAATCTGGATTTGCTAAGGACTTTCCCCCCGCAGACACACACACACAGCTCTAAGTTTAATAGGCATCTCGGGCCGTACATTCCCTGGTCCCACTATGGGAGGCCTATTTAAACTTGATTGACTAAAAACTTGGTTGCCGGGTTAGGGAATGCTGAGGCAAGAGACCGAGTCAGAGGGGGTATGGGCAACATTTGAACAATGGTTAAGGGTTCATCACAGCATCCAGCCTGCTGGAGCCCTAATCCCAGGTGTTGTCATATCTTTCCCAAGACGACTGGTGGGAGTCCTCTCCACAAAAGGTTATGAGCACCCCAATAATTGTCTTAAGTCTGTTAAAAAACTATAGTAAGATCTGGAAAAGTCATGCTAAGCTGAGGCTTGTGCACAACAAGTAAAAATCCAAAATCCTGATGCTGCAAGCTATCTATTGTTCCTGAAGAAACCATGAGATATCCCATCAGTATATCTGCCACCCATAGGAATTTCAAGCTGGCTCCCAAGTATTTGGGTTACTCCCTAATCTTAAGTGTTTCCTGATTATCAATCAGTTTCCTGAGATGGTCCAAACCAGATAACCCCTTGTCAATAGAAAAGACAATGATTTACACTACTGAGGGTGCTACGGAGCAGCTGAACTGAGGGTATAAAAATCTGTAAGTGTGTGTGCTGCAAAAATCCCAGCGTTCTCTGTCTTCTTTCTAGGCATAAACTTCTGAACCTGAACTGTATCAGTTAAGCTTGAGCTAAGTTTCCCCAAATACTTAGTGAAACCAGGGTAGTATTGTCATTGTTGGTGTTTGTTTTTCTTTTGCATGTCTATTACTACTAGTACTATTATATTTTATATGCTTAGCAATAAATAACTTTTATAGTTAAACTGGTAGTAATTGGGTATACTTTTCCTTCTCTGCTTCTCTTTCCTCCTGTGCTCTGCAGCAACGCTTCTTTTACCTATGCTAAAGATCCCTGTGAAGCCCAAATTATTGTGGGGTCTGCTCATCAAGAGGCCAAAGATTGGGACGTGCTGAGTTTGAAACACATAAGGGGATCAGCTTGTACAGGCTGATTGACCCAGTTTGACTCAGACGTGCCCTTATGAACTGAATGCTGGCCCATGAGGGTGTCAGCTGGACACCCAGCCGGATTCAGAGGGATTCTGTTTACCTGTGTGCTTGTGTCTGACTGCATTTTATTGTTGCTCTTATGAACTGATTCTTGGCATATGAGGGTGTCAGTCTGTCCATGCTGATCAGCCCGGCCAGGTCAGGCATGTCACGTTAATTTGTGTGTGTTTGTGTGTATGACTGATTTGGTGACTGGAGGAACCCAGTCCCATTGAGACTGAGTCCTGCAAGATAGCTCCACTGGGGGTGAGGGCTTGCAGAAGGGAGAAATACAGCTCCGTATAGTAACACAAGCAGCACATTGACAGAATCACCAAGACCCTAGAAACTATCCCTAATAAATGAGCACACCCCAAAGTAATGGGCAGATTTGGTAACACCATCCCAGGGTAAAGGGTCATGGGGTGGGGGCACCTAGTGGGGGCAGACCCTAGGTACAGGTGGCAAGTACCCTGGCCTCTGGCTGTTCCCCCATGGGTATGTACATCACAGCAAGCCCGGTGGGTAGGGGGCTTGCCTAAGGGCAACAGTGGCCAATGGTCCCCTGTCATGGGAGGCTTCCCCCCTGGCAATTGTGGTCCAGGGCCAGAAGGGCCAGTGTGTGATCCTAGTCCCACTGCAGGCAACTCTGACTCCATGCCTATGTGGAGCTGGGGCAAGCAATCAATTTCCTGTTATGTTCCAACTTAGTAGTAATAGATAACCTCTTGTCAATGAGGAAGGTAATTCATTCAAAATTGGGACTTTCTGATAACCAATAACAAGCAGTTTGATTAACAGGATTTTCCTGTCAATTACTGCTTGGGACTCTCTTGATTTACACAACTACAAGAATGCTTTAAAGATGCTGAACTAAAGGTTATAAAAGAGGAATGAAACAGCTAACAGGGCGGGCTTCACTCTGACAAAACTGCTACTGCACCCAGCTGATCTTCTATGTAAAAGGATCCACACCTTGAAGCTCACAAGAAACAAACTGCCTCTTTTGCCTTTGAGGGTGAGAAATTATCATGTTTACAGCTAAATACTGGACTTTGCATTTCTTTAGTTTCATTTAACTGTAAGTACTTGTAGTAAATAAAGCCTTTTTGTCATTCATTGAATGAGTTGTCATGTCAGTCCTTTAACAGTAGCCCTAAATCCTATTTTATCACTTAACGTGCTCTAGGACCCATTAGGCAGCCTCCCTTCCAATCAAAAAATTACATCAAGGCATGGCAGGAAGGCGAGAAGGGGAGGGCATGGATGGATGGAAGGGGAGGGCACCTTGCATGGATGTCAAGGTGCATTCCAGTCACCCCTGGAGCCTATACCTGGTTACACTGACCAATGAAGAAGGAAAAGGATTCCTTTTTCAAAATGTATTTGAGAGAGAGATGTATTTGTATTATTGGAGAGATATAGTTAACTATATTAGTCTATATATATTTATGTGCCCATACTCAGGGGAGGATTCTGAGTTGTGAATCCCAAATGGAGAGACACCTTCTGCATCCCTGAGTTAGCTACCTGAGCCCAGGGTTGGAGATGGTGGAATTCAAGATTCCAAATCATCATACTTTTCTGTGGCATAACTTTGGTTCCTTGCTCATGCTGTCATTTGTTAATTCTGTTTACTTATGAGGTACGTAATTCCTCAAGCATTGTTTAGGCAACCGGATACTTAACTTGGATCTGTAGATTCTGCTTTTTGTGGGCCAGAGAGGTGTTTCAATATGTAGAGCTGTTTGTGGATCTGTTTCTTCTTTCCTGAATCCTAGGTCTCTTCAAGCAAATTTAAACGTCCTACTATTTTCTACTTCTTTTGTCCCTTTTTTTCTATTTTTCTGTTGCACCTTAATTTTTTTTCTTTTCAGGTTTGTCAGCCTTCACCCTCTAATGTTCTTTCTCCTTCTGTCCTGTTCATGATACCTAGTCTTATTTTGCTTATACTTTTAACTACAGTTGCATAGCATATTTATGTTACCTACTCAATCTTGAGTTTCAAATTCATTTTTTCCAGGAATCTTGGCTCATGCTTAAATAAGTAAATATACAGTGATACTGATTGCACATTTATAAAATCAGAAAACATTTCCTCACCTACATTTCTTTACCCCAAACTACCATCTGCATCTCCTTTTCCATGCTTCCCCTCCTCCCTCAGAACATTTTTACTTTGAGTAAGGTAACACAATAATATTTTGAAGTTAACATGGGGTCATGGGTAGTTGGTGGCTTCTACTATGACTTATCTTGGAGATTTAAATTGTAATTGATAGACCACGGATACATTTCAATTTTATCTCCACCCTTTGAAGAACAACTTTTCAAAATTTAATTCACAAGACTTTGAAAACTGAACCCTGAAGTGTTCACACTGTTCTTCCAGCTACTGCAATTTCATTAGCTCTCTTAGTGGAATGAGTGAATATGTCCCTCCTACTCAGCCAGTTCCAGACTGACACTTCACTAAATAGAACTTGAATCTCAAAAGGTTGATCTGTCAAGTAATTTCAGACTGGCAGTGTTCAAGCAGGTTCAGATTCCCCACCTGATTGCATCCCCATTCCTAATTTTCACATTTTATGCTTCATGCAAGTGTTAATTATGTAGATGAAAGACAACTTACTTTAATTCATCCATTCTTAGCACATAAATAAAAGGAAAGTTAAAAGTATGTATGGCATTTGCCACAAGGGGAAAGGCTGACTTCAGCTTGATGGAAGTCTAACAAAGCAGCCATTAACTTAAAACAGATTATTATTATTATTAATAGTAATAATAATAATTCATTAATAGTACTGTAATTAATAATAATAATAAAAATTCAATTGTAATTTGATTTAGTCATGCAAATTTCCTTTGAAATTGTCTGATAAAAGTATACTTCAAATCAGATCTTGAACCCTGCTAGACTATTCTCTCAAAGTGGTCTATGAGAGAAGTCACTCTGTTTCCACAGTTTACAGTGCCTTTCAAAGGGCTATGACTTTCAGGCAAACAAGACACAGACAGTGTTTAGGTTACTGGGTTAGTCTCAAAGAAAAGTCATTAAGATGACTAGTACTTTCAATCTCCTTCAGATGGAAGAAAGATCAACATATAAATAAACCGACTTATATAAGCAATAGATAAATATTTAAAACCAGTGTATATTTGTTTAAAACCCTAATGTATATAACCTCAGGTGTATATACACTCTGCTTCATACTCACTAAAAATTCTTAATGTGTTGTTGCCATCTCTGATATATACGAAACAAAGCTCATAAAATATTATCAATAGAGCAAGAAGATTTTCCTTCTTCCCCTCCCAGTGATTAGTACATTTGCCAAAAATGTGTGTTTGATTTTCACAAAAATATTTAACCAAAGTAGATGGCACTGAAAAAATAATTCTCAAAGGAGGTTCCACTAAGCCTTTTAACCAGTAGTCAGTACCAATACATTTATATTGTACATTCCCCATGTTCTTCTGTTTAAGGTGCATATGGTAATTAAGTGTCATAAACAGAGAATAGGGCCCAATGAAAAAAAAATCCTGAAGCAATCATGTAACCTGCAGCTGCACCTAGTGGTTAGAACACACACACAGAGGATATAGAAGGTGACAAGTCCAGAGTTGCCAGCTGTCCATAATTTACAGACTTCCTATAAATAATCAGGCTAAAAACCCATTTTCATAAAGTCCATAAAAAATGAAGAGAGCTGTCTGGAAAAAATACTAAACAGCCCAGAGCTGATTGAAAATACCTTGTCAGAAATGAAGCTGTAGTTAAGTATTGAAGGACAGCTAGAACAGATTAGTGCCACCTGGTATCTGAGCAGCACTGCAGCATCCTATGTGAGGGTTTGGCTGGAACATAAAGGACTGGGACTGTGGGCAAGCACTGAAAGGCAACAAGTAGGTCAGCTAAGTGAGGGGACAGGTTAATGGAGCATCAGGTTGGGTTTTAGATCAGCAGAGCAGGGAACGCAGGACCAGGCCCCAGTAGAGCTAGGAAGGAGATCTGAGAGATGTAGTCTAGGGTGCAAGCCAAGATCAGAAGTCAGGAGTATCAGATAGTTGGGTTCTGAGTTCTAGGGAAGATCTAAGAGCTGAGTCAGGAGCCAGGAGAATCAGAAAGAGCAATGAACATAAGGGAACGCAGAGTAGACTGAGGCTGCAGGTGTGCTTAAAAGGGATGAGTGTTGCTCTCAGCAGCCAATTCAGTTACAGGGAACTGGGATCCAAGTCAAATGTGGAAGCTCAAGAGCTTGGCCTAGTTGGGCCTGACTGACCAAAGGCCTTAATACCTTACATAGAGCTCTGTCAGGACTTTGTAGCCCATGGGGCAGTGTCAGTTCCACTGGAGCTTCCAGAGCTTCCTAGCCCCAGCCATGTGCTGCTTCTGCTTGGTCTCATCACCTCCCTGTAACAATGCTGATTTGCAGGTAGGAAGACAGTCCATCCCTGGGGTCTGTGCTGGAATGGGTGGGGCCAGCATGGGAAGTGCTGAGGGTGGGCATAGGGGGGACTCAGGGCATGGGGGTGAGTAGGGGCTCTAGGGGTGTGGGGAGTGGGAAGAGGGAATAGCACAGTGTAAAACTATTGCTGCAGTCAAGGTTATCAGGTATACTAGGTTAGATAGGGAAAAAAAAGAAAGCCCTCAATCCTATTGAATATGTTTTACGTTATCTAACTTATTCATTGGAGTAGGACTGGTACCCAGGTGTCTTAAACAGAGAAATAGTCTCTGGTTTAATGAAAGTTTAAGTATTTTTAAAAGTAAAACAACTCTGATATTAATATCCCTATATTGGGCAGAGTATTTTTTTTTCAACCAAGCTTTTTCTATTTTAGAGACTAATTCAACTATTAGGCCAGGGGGTATTCTGGTAGTAGCTCTCCCTCATTGTTCTACCTTATAGAAAATACACAACTATTCACTGAGCTGGAGAAAGAGAATGTGTGCACATCAATATGAAATTGTGCTAGCATGTGCTAGCAAACCTGCATTAGCTTAATCTAACTGGAGTGGGTAACAATAGCAATGAAGACATGGCAGCATGGTCTCATAATCAAGCTATTTATTCAGGTTGGCAGGGTCTCATAATCAAGGTATTTATCCAGGTTTATAAGGTCATGCTGCCATATTTTTACTGATGTTGTTTC
>NW_005843194.1:139171-153697 GCF_000455745.1 Alligator sinensis
GCCCCAGTCACTATATCTGTGTATAGAGGAAGAGTGGCGGCAAAAAAGCAGCTGCTGCCTCAGTGGCAGCTAACTACATCTCGGCAATCAAAATGGTAAGGACTGGTGCTGCCCTGCACACCTTTGACTGCCTTGGGTGCAGACCTGTCCTGCTATGCCTGTGGAGAAAGTTAATTCAGGTGTGGTAGTACATGCTACAGTCACAACTTCAGTTTGATGTGTAGGCAGACTTCAGTCTCATCAGTTTGCTTACTTGGCAGGTGAATCATTGGGCAAAATAATTTGTTAATAATTACACAAGGTGGAATAATTTGTTAAGCATCAGCATAGTGTTCTTCTTTTGGGTGAGGATTGAGACAAATGTAAAAGTTGGTAGGGAAGATGTTACCTATGGTCTCATTGGCTTTAAGGTGATGAGCATGGAGCCTACAGAAGGGATGCAATGTTCTCATGCCCCAAAACCAGATCAAATGGGAGAAAAAGTAGCAGGAAGAGTTGAGATGTAGTTCCATGGCTCCATCCTCTTCTGCAGCCATCAGGAAAATGGAGTAAGAAGTATCCTAGGAAGAGATGTAGTAGGAGGATGCACAGCCTGTGAACAAGTGACAAGTGACAATGTGCTGATTAATGCAAAATGTCCCCTGATGGTTCCCTTGCACAGTTTCACACCATCTTTTACTATCAGTGAGACATTCTAATCACCTCTTATTTGTAATCTACTGTACCAGTGCTACGAGAAATTCTTGCAACCATAGGGTTTGAAATTAACTTTGAAAAACAACATTAAACTGTCTAGAAAAAAGGAACTTAAAGTAAATATATTAAGTGCTCTCTTTTAATTTCATTGAGTATTGAGGCCATAAAATGTTCCAGAATGATTTCACAGTATTGAGGCCTTAAAATGTTTCAGATTAATCATGTCGTTTTTGTTTAAGTCATTGAGCTGTCTCTAGTTATACCACTCTTATCAGTGAAGCTGTACAGATGTTGCTGAGAACAGAAACTGGAATTTAAGGCGTTATAGACCTCACCATGTCTTACATTGTAAACAATGCTCCTTAAGTACTTTGCATTATCTGATAAAATATATCAGCAGAAAAATTAGATGCTTGTCGTGCTTACAGGGATGTGTGGGAAGGTGTGGGACCAAACTAAGTTAAGACAAAGGTCATCCATTAGAACTATTCACTGATGAACTCCCTTACTCCTTCAGAAAGCTTATCACTATCCAGAAAGGTTATTTTAAATGTGCCATTCCGATGTACAGTGTGCCAGTACAGCTCACGAGTCTCCTGAAAATGCATTCAGTTTTAGTAAATGAAAACATTGCAGGGAAATATTTTAGTTGGGTAGCAATGGTGCTGTGGCAGGAGGGAAGAAAATTAGAACGTTACTCTTCCTGCTTTCATTGGATACATGTGGAAGTACCACAACTTCTGTAAATCTGGCACATTTGAAGGCCCTGAATTTCTAAACACAATGGATGCATAGGAACCCTTAAAACTATTCCCTAATCCCCGAACAACTGCAGCTCTCTATAGGAGTGACAGAATCCTCCCTTTACAAAGACTCCCCATGTTGCAGTGCTCTTTTGGAAGTGTTATATGCCCCTTTTTGTTAGGTCCATGCATTCTACCCTTTCTATTGCATATAATCACAGAAGTACTGTCACATCCATGGCAGACACTGCTGGTATTGGTTTTTACAGGTACTCACTTTGATTTTTGACCATCATTATTACAGAAATCTGAAGTGCAAGGATTAAGAATTACTGTTCCTTTCGGTGCAGACTGTTCACATAATCTTAATCAAGTGGAGGCTACTTGTGAGAGCAGTTTTCTCAGTAATTCCTGAAGAGTTTATTGAGAATCCAGTAAATCCAAGGTCATGCAGTTCTCTGCTTCGAGGGTTTCTAAAGCAAACATCCTTGAAATATCTCTAAGTATTACCATGAGTTTACTCTGCTAGCTGTACCCCAGACATCCATTATCATTCATTGACATTTTATAAACATAAACAGATTTTTGTATCTTTCATTAAGTCTCATTGGCCACATGCATTTGAAATCAGATTACCACTTTTTTGCATTATGAAATGAGGTCTACAGTGTACATACAGTTTATCTCCTCTAGTATATCCATGAGGAATACCACACTTTAATTGATTTTAACTTTACAAGCCACGTTATTTCAACTGGAAAAGCTGCTATCAGAACCAATAGGAGCAAAATAATGCCTAAATAATAAAAGGCTAGTTCCATGATGAACATTTAGAGTGGCATAACTGCATTTATTATTTTACCTGAGAGATGTGCTTTTAATTCAAGTCGGAGCTTTCCTAGATGGTTTTGCATAGTAAGCAGGTACATTTTGAGTACACAAGCACTGGGAGGTTTACAGAGTGATGAATACTAAGACACAGAATCTCTTCATTTATTGGTGCCTTACTTGTCCCATAGCAGTCTGGAGAGAAAAAGACTGATTTTAGATTGGCCCCAATGCTGTATGCCTGGGCATGACTTTATGCAGATTCATGACCAAAGGGTGACATACTGTGCTATTAAAAATGAACCTCAGTTTCTTATATAAAATGTGGCACAAACTGTAAGTTTGCCTTGAAAACCTAACTATTCCTTTGCTTCCAGCTTGCCCTAAATGTATGGTGTGATATTTAATAAATGTTTGAATTACTGCTGTTAAGACAAAACAATTCACAAAACTATACCAACTGCCACATTTTTGACAAATTACACTAATGCAAGCCATTAGTAAACTGTGCCCTAGGTTTTTTTTCTGCCAGTCCCTGGTAGCTCTCAGGAAATCATTATAAATAAATGGAGAGGAATATGGCACGAGAGGGATTTATGAGGTACTGAAGAAAGGAAAAACAACTGTCTGCTCTGAAGAAGGGAAGTTTCCAAAGAGAGAGGAAAACTGCACCTTGAAAAACAAGGCTGATTATAATACAAAACAGCAATTTTTAATAAGCTCTGCTAAACCTCACTAATTTGCCAATGAGCTGCCTGGCAACATGTCTTTCACTTCATCTGCACTCTAAATAAAAATTAGGAACAGACGGAGGTGATGCTTGGGTCATAGCAGTAACTTAACTAACAGCTCAAAGGCACATATTTCCATTTAATCAATCCAAATGTTTCAGTAGACTTCAAGAATTGTTCTTAAACAAGCCTAGTGAGATTCTAATCTACAGTTTTGAGCCTTAAGAGAGATTGTCCAGATACCTAGTATTTAGATAAAGCAGTGCTAGTAGCTAACCTTTGTTTTCTTTAAGGTGTGTAAAAATGAAAAGTAGATTGCATGGGAGGATGTTTTATATTAAATTTCAATAGGCTCCAGAAATGGATAAAATACATATACGCATGAGACTAGAGAAAAGAAAAGCTATTGTACTTGTTCTGAGATGAAATATTTATCTTGACTTTTGCACTCCAGACTATAAGATTCAGCAATAAATGTACTTTATTTCGCTATTTAAAGAACAGTAACGTTACAGGCAACATGAAGATAACACGACTCTTATTCATCTGGTCCAGCCACATGGTTTTCAGTTTTTTTGTGGGAAGATGGATTATCAAAGTGTATTTCGTAGAGGAGAAGAAGACTTTGTTTTTAACATTCTTTGGAGTCAACAATGCCTTGGTAAATCTAGGCACAGTTTTCCAGAGAAAACAAATTGCTGTAAAAAAAATTTTAACTGATTACATTTTCAATTAATCAAATAATGTGTTCATTAATAAAGACTGTCAGGAAAGTGTTGTTTATTTATAGCTATTACTAAGAAAATGTTGCTAACTCCTATGGGGATGATTTACTCTGAGTCACACAGGCAGTCTATGGCAGAACAGCAAATAAACTCAGGCCTTGGTGAAAAATGTATGTCAAAATTGTATTTTGACAGGAAACTATGTTTAAAAAGGAAAAAAAAATGTTTGTTTTTCACAGATAATGTAGATTTTTCTATTTTGACAAAGCAGAGGATATTATGTTTTCACAAATGCAGTAATATACAGTTTAAATGCACATATTGGTTAAGAAAAGAGTTGGTTAAACTGGAAAGGGCACAAGTCATTGTCAAATACTAATGTTTACTTTTATTTTAAAGTATATTGTCAGCATATATGCTTTATTTCCCCATACTAGTGACCTTTTTTTCTTAAGGCTTCATTTCTTAAATGTGAAAATAATCTTACAACCACCATATTTAACTCAGAGGGTGCATACAGACATTTGGAGAGGTTAGAGGGGAGTTAGGTCAATCTAAGGCTACCTGATCTAAGATAAGTTGGGTTGAGGGGTCTGGGGACAGGGCTTGAAAGGACCGGGGCAGCAAATAAGCTCTGAGGGGGTCAGGGAAAACAGTTGGGATCAATGGGGGCATTGGTGTGATCCAAGTGGTTCATGGGCTTCACAGGGGGCATGGGGGATTCTCTGTTCTACCCCCTGGGACCAGGGGCTATTTTTAGGGTCTCTGCCCCCAGACAAGCAATTCCAGTGAATCCATCTTGCTGACCCTCCCCTTACCCCAACTTACTTGCTCAGCTCCAGGTTCTGGCAAATACTGGTAAAACTGGCACTGGGAGTGGCTTGCAGAATGGGGGGAGCGGAAGGAGGAGTGGGATGGGAGAGGGTCTGGTTGGTCCCTGTGGATGTTGTCAATCTGGGTGTGGGAGGAAGGGACTGGGAAGCTAAAGATAGCCTGGTGCCAGGGAGGGGGTAGAAAAAGTACAGCCTTGGGGCTGTGCTGGGAACTGTACAGAAGTCCAGGACAGTTAGACTGGGTTCACCATTTTTAGACTCATCTAAGTTTGCTATAACCCAGAGGTAGGGTTATCTTAGGTCAGCCATTTTTAGACTGATCTAATTGTCCTGCACTTCTGTACAGTTTGCACTGAAATTGACAAACTGGTGTAAGGTCTGTACTTTGGCAAACTAAGTTAGACTGGGTGGACATTTTTATGTGATCTATCCTATCTCCAAACTCTCCTAGTGTCTGTGTGCACCCAGAGTGAGTTAATAGATGATTCTGAGGACTGATTCAAGATCATATATTGATCTTTATTATGCACTTCAGCACACCTGAGGAATTCAGTGCCACAGGAGGTCATTAGGACAAGTTGGGTGATTGAATTATAAGGAAGCTGGATGATTGAATGATCATTAACAGTGCTGATAATCTTGCAAGCTAATTTGTATTAAAGGTTATCTGTTCTTATGCTGAGTCTTCCCTTAGGTTCAAAAAGACAGAAGTTCCCCTAACCTAGTGGTATTACGAGCAAAGGTTTTTCCACCTTTCTCGGAAGGGTATGTATGTACTATTACTGTATTTCATTTGACTAGGTAGTAAAAATCTTGCCTACAATATCTATGGCAATGTAAGCAACAAGGAGTGAAATGTTTGTAATATTTCCCAAAACCAAGGAAATTGCAGTTGTAGTACATGTTAATGGATGTGTTTCTATGTAATGTTATGAAATAGTAATGACACTCTAAGGAGCAGTGGTATAATCCAGGAAATGTCTGCCTGCAGCCTCAAATATTTACATTTGTAATTGAAAAATACAGTGAAAGAATATCAAACCTTGTAAAACTGTGAACCCTGACCATTCTTTCTGTAGACAAACACTGTTGTAGGGGTCTGTATGTGGTTCTTTCCTGAGACATTCTTGATACCCAAAAAGGGTAAAGTCTCCTGTTTTTAGGTTTTTATCTTGGGACTCTGGTGGCCATCATTCTTTGCACTAAATGATTCTGGCAAGGAACCAGTCATTTTAACAACATCCAAACCAGATACAGTAACAGCATAAACGTATTCTTCTAAGGACTCAGTGTATAAACTAATATATAACTCCTAGGACATAGTATTACAGATGATAGGGTTATAGTTAATGATTATAGGAAATCAAAGAAGATGGATTTTAAGGATAAATATCACTTATTCTGGGGATTAAAAAGAAAAAAAAGATTCGAAACTAAGGACAAAAGAAGGAAATAAAGAACTAACCAACCAAACAGAAAAAAAAAATCAAGCTTTTCCGATTCTTGAACTCAAAGTCCCCACTTATGTAATAATGACAAGAATGTTCCAAAAGTCTTCCACTGACCTGAAATGGTTGGTAGAGTTGGAAACTGATGTGCCTAGAGATGTGATATGTTGGGCATCTCAGCAAAAAAAACATTTAAGCTTGGAGTGCATCCCATGCTGTTTTGAACCCCATCCATTTTCTGGATTACAGTTCAGTGAAGGAATAATAAACTCATTTTTGTGTTGAAACAAAATGAAGTCTTGAGTCCTATGCAGCAAGGAACAACTCATCAGCTGTAATTTAGCTTTTTGCAACCAGCTCACCTTCCACAAACTATACTCCTGCCTACAGTCCAGCCTACAGTAGAGCAGTCCCAAACACCATTATGGTCTCCTGGGTATACAGACAGTTGCCATACTTGTTACTTGAACTCCTACTTTTGACAATTGGTGTATATCAGAGACTGATTAAGATGGCTATGGGAAATGTAGAAAGCCCCCCAAATGGCAAAGGAGTTATATAGCAGGCCCATTTTTCTTTAATGTTGAATACTTAAATGAATTCCAGACTAAATATTGTTGCAAACATCAGGGAAGGCAATGACATGAGAAAGACAGAATATAGGCAGAAAATAACACCAAGAGAGTTTTTTTTTTTTTTATGGCTGAATCCTGCTTAATTCATTTGGAAAGGAGGTAAAGGGAGGTGGAATCCAAAGTACAGAGTTTAATTTTTGCTTAGCCACATTTTTTGGTCTAACAGTAATTGGCTTCCCTGTGGATTTCATTTGTCTTCCAAGGAGGCTACTCAGCTTCAACACCAGACTAGCTACTGGTAACTGTAGAAAGTTGCCTAACTTCCAACTTCTAATTCAGCCATGTTTTGCTGTCACAATGTTGAGAGGAACTTTCCTCCACCAAGGCCACTGTATGGTTGTTCCAGTTATATGTAAAGGAAATAACATTACAGCAAGCATCTAGGGGACAATCCCCATGATGCCAACAAGTTTCTCCAGTGTAAATGGCTCTCTGTTGATTTCCCTTGCAATTCCTATTCTATCCTATAGTGTTAAGTACTGAACTCTTAATTAAGTAAACAAGGGCATTACTCCTCTTAGAACCCAGGCCAGGGAAAGGTTTTTTAAGGTGATCAGAGACTCTAACCAGGGTGTTTGCTTGCAGCCTAGCGCTATTCCACCACAAATGAGCAGACTCTTCAATTAAACTGGAAACCACAGTGTGATTAATACACAGACTGTATTAATTATAACAGACAACAGCAATACTTAGAATAATTACAAGACTGTTAATGATGATAAGCAGGGATCCTGGTTTTCCATGATAAAAAATTGCAAACCCCCCAAAATCTGTGATTAATTGAAAGCCGCCCTCCCCCACATAGTCCTGCTGATGCTTCTCACTCCCCCCCCCCGCCACAACCCCTACCCCTGCTGGTGCCCCTCACCCATACCTACAGCTTCTGCTCCCCCAGCCCTGCCAGAGGGGGGCCCCAGCTGCCAAGGCTACGGGGCTAGAGGCCTGGGTCCGCAGCCCCCTGCCCCTGGCAGGAGGCAGTGGCTGCTGCAGTGGAGCAGAGCCCGGCTCCCCACCCTGCTGCCTGCTCCCTGGCTGCTGTGGGCTTGGGTGGGAGGTTGCTCCCTGCCATGGCATGCACTCCCGAAGGACAGGGGGACCCATGTCCCTCACATCTGTGCATGGGGCAGGGGCTGAATGCTGCCCATTGCAGGCTCCTGCTCTGCTGCCTTCCTCAGGTGTCTCTGCAGCCCAACATGTGTGAGCAAGTGCTGCAGGGAACAGTGGAACCATGCAGGAAGCTGCCTGCTGCTGCAAGCTCTGCGCTGCCCTGGCAAGGTGTCCCCTGCCTATATGGCTGCAGCAGGGTGGCAGCATCGGGTTGTGCGCAGGGGATGCAGGCAACATGGAGCTTATAGCAGCAGGCAGCTTTCTGAATGGCTCCACTGTTCCCTGCAGCACTGGACTTCACACACGGGGCTGCGGAGGCCCTGGGGTGGGCAGCAGGGTGGGGAGCATGAGCCTGAAGTGGGCAGCAGGCAGCACACAGTCCCCACCCCATGCACAGATCAGGGAGGCAAGGGTCCCCCCTGCTCCCCTTGGAGTGCATGAAGTGGCAGGGAGCCAGCCCCACCTCCCTGCCCCCCAGATGAGCCATCCTTGGCCCCTTTCTATGCTCTGCTGGGGACCTGTGGCCACGCATTGTGGCTCTGGGCCCCAAGCCCCAGGCCCTGTCCCACTCCTCACTGTGATATGTTACCACAAGTTTTGGCCTATCAGCACTGGTCCTGGTGTATGGTTGCGCTGCCAGAGGGATAACCAGGGAGTTTTGCTGTACCTGGGATATACAATCACTTCTAATGGCTCCAGACACTAGTCACTCACCAAACACCCTTAATCTCATTGGACATTTATACACATACCTTTTCATGCTGTGACATGCAAGAGATTCAGCACATCAGAGCAGACTTAATCAAGTCTCTGCATGAGAGCTGATGCATCCGGTGCCGCTTTGCTCACATTTGTATAAACAGTGAAATGCATGTCAGCGCTAGGAAAATGGTGGGTGCAAGCTTTTGAATTAGGGGTTTAGGTTGTAGCCGTGTTGGTCTAAGGACATAGGCAGACAAGGTTCCTTGGGTGAATTTGATATCTTTTATTAGACCAACCCAAATAGTTGGAGAATATTTATTAAGCAAGCTTTCGGGTTCAAAAACCCTTCGTCAGGCTAAGGAAGTTTCAGCAGTTGCTGTGTGCTCTTCCTGGATGGAATGAAAAGTCTTTTGAATTATAAATTCTCCAATTGTTTTAATTCAAAAGTGCACCACTGCTATTTTCTCAGTGCTGATGTGTGTAACCTGGGTATACCCAAGGGTGTGCCCTATTCTCAATTGAATGGGATGGGTCATCAGAAGGGGGTGCTGTGAGAGGGATGCCAGAATTTCAGGCAGATCCTTCTTTCCTCTATAGAGTTAGCTCAAGGCCAAAGTTCTTAACTATATACAATTTATTCAATTATAATATACATGAACATAAACCTAAATATCATATACATATATTTACACAGTGAACACTAACCAATAACCAAGTTCAAACCCTAAATAACACTTTTTACAACATCACAATACAACATTTCAATTACAAAATATAAGGTGCAAACATGAACAATCTTAATAGCATTTATCCCTTAATATAGTCCCTGACCCATAAGAGATACTCCTCCTTCCAATGGCAAGAGATAGTCCTCCTTCCAGTGGGATCCCTTGGGGGGTGTCCAGGAAGCACCAGGGGCCCCTCCCCTTAGGGCCTTAAATAGGCAGGGTGGGGAAGAGGCTTCTCACCCAGCCCCTTCTCTGGGTTAGCCCGCCCTAAATGTCTTTCCCCTGTGGGACCCAAGGGCCCAATGACTTGTGCCCCCTCAGGTGGCAGTGGTCAGGGTGCAGCTCAATGGGGTCTCCTCTGATCGAGTGCGTCTCCAGGCCTCTCCCATGCCACTGGGTTCCTCCCTGTCCTGTGCCCCACTCTGGACACTGGGGGCTCAGCTCCTCTCAGCTGCTGGCTCCTGGGCCTCACACCACAGTACTACCATTTCCCCGTGCTCTGGCTCAGCACTGTGGGCTGTCTTAGCACAGGCTGGGCCCTTCAGGCTCTGGTTAGCTGTCCTCACGCTGGGTGGTTAACCCAAGCAGCCCCCGCTGCTCCCTGGCTCCCAAGTCTTGGGTCCGTGCACTGCCCTGCACACGGTGGCTCCACCAATCAAAACAGCAGGATCTCAAGCCTGGGACTCAACCCAAGCTCTGAAAGGTGCACCTGCTACATGTGCATTTCGACGCTTATATGAATGTATGTGATGCAGTACCGGGCAATTTCAAAAGCGCCCAGCACTGTATCGCACATGCATCTAAAAAATCCATTTAGTCTCAGACTCATGAGACCTAAGCAGTCTCTCTTCAGATGCAATGCCTCAAACTCACAAGTCTCTCTCCTCAGAGACACACCAAACTCATACAAGGCACACACCATTCCTCTCACACACCTCTCACACAGACAGAGCAGAGCTCACACTCTTTTTTAACCCTCAGAATTACCCCACATCTAAAATCCAATCATCTCTTCAGGGCACCTGCCACTCAAACACTCATCCAATTGATGCTTCCCTCAATCATCCAATTGGAGCATCCAGGTCTGGGTGCTGCACTTCAATAAGGATGTGGAAAAACATGAGAGGCTCTAGAGAAGAGCCATCCATATGATCAGGGACTTGCAAGGCAAGCCATACGAGGAAAGTCTGAGGGACCTGGGCCTCTTTAGCCTAAAGAAGAAAAGGTTGAGAGGGGACTTGATAGTGGTTTACTGCTATATCAGAGGAGCGCATCAGGAGCTCATTGAACAACTATTCACTAGGGCATCCCTGGGGAAGACCAGGACCAATGGATACAAACTCCTGGAAGACCGCTTCGGGCTTAATACCAGAAACAACTCCTTCACAGTCAGGGGGTCCAGACTGGAATAAACTCCCTCCAGAGGTGGTGCAGTCACCTATCCAAGAGAAGACAAGACAGTCACTTCTCTGGGGTCACTTGACCCCAGTTGTCTTCCTGCCTAGAGTAGGGAGGGGGTGGGGGGGTGCTGGACCTGATGATCTGCAAGGTCTCTTCCAGCCCCTAATAATCTATGAATCTATCAATCATGTTGAAACAAACTTATTACTTTTCACACTTCTGACCAATCATCATCCACTCTGTCTCAGAAAATAGTGATCATCACTTTTGGCACCAAAATCCCTGTTGCTGGGTCTCTACTGCACATGCTAATATATGTATTAAGGTCAGCCCCTCAAAGGTAAAAAATTCACTGCAGAACCTTGACCTACCGTGCATGTGTAGGACTTGAGCATTTAACATTACAGCATTACCTTAGGATTAGCTAGGCCAGCACCGTGCACTCTACATCGGGTATACTGGGGTGAGTACCTATATCAATGAAGATCATAATTGGAGAGGGCAGATGGAACGCTACAGGACTCTTCTGGACTATGAAACTGTCTATACTCACTATTTCATAGGCAGTCATGGAACAGCCTCAACTTGCTCTAATTTAGGCTAGAATCAAGTGTCTACATTGAACAGCCTAGAAACCTGGGAGTGCAAAGATAGATAAATGCTACATTTGCTGTGAGCCCTTGAAATATCCTTTCTGGAGGTTTTGAACTGACTTTTAACCAATATTTTGCTGATATTTTCACTCATGTTCACTAATATGTATGATGTAACCAAAAAAGATACAACAGTGCAACTGGAATGTGGCTTTGTCAGTACTCACAACTGCACTGTGATATGAAATAGGGTGTTGGATATATAAAGACCCTGAATACAGTGAAGGTCTTTACTCTCTCTATTTTAGATTTTTATACAATTTTTTATTAGATATGTTAAGTATTTGGGGCTGATTTGTATTTCTACTTTACCATGAACACATTTGTGTGCGCGCTATTTCTACTCCCCTCCCCCCACCCCTGCCCAAATCAACAGTATTTAATGTTTCTTCTAATTCGCACTGTGAGTTGTTTGCCTTTGTTTATGCATTTGTCAGAAGCAGGAAAGACAGACAAGCTAGGAATTCATTGTTACAAATCTGAAGCTGCGTGCTGCTTTGTTGTGTCAAATCATATGGCTTTCTTTTAATCATAAAAATGTCTAGTTCCTCCAAGGCCACACACTCTGTAGGGGGCTTAAGAATGAAGATATCTATCTATCTATCTATCTATCTATCATTTTGTATTATAATTGCATTGAAATGAATAAAACAGCATGAGAGAGAACTGAAGCAGCTTGAATGTCTGCAACAGGATGGAGACAAGGAACCCAACTCTTCAGTCATGCAACCTTTGCTCAATACATTGCTTAGCCACAAGGTTGAGACCAGTATCACTACAGTATCAGCATGTATTCATATGCTATGAATATTTTTCATTCCCTTTTCTCTGCTACTATCCTCACCCCTGACTTAGTGAGGGCAGGTTCAAATAATTTAAGGACTATACCAAACTGAGCTCCTTGGGGTTTTAAATATTTTGTAAGTTAACCAATGTTTTTTACTCGTTATTTAAAAGCAACAAAGCAACTAGCAACACTGTCTAGTTTCAGTCAAGAAAGCAGCTGAAATATATTTGATTCCAAGGTCTGTTCTTGTAGTGTTTCCAATATTAGCTGTGGCTGAACTGTAACATCATGGAGCACTCTGAAGAGACCCTGTCATTTCTGATGTATTTATTTAAGGCCAGAATAAACATAAAATAATATAAAAACAGTAAAATCTGGGAAAAGAAAAAGAATACCTGTTGGCAGGTACTAGTTCTTAGTGATGTTCAATACTGAATATGATTTTTAACCATTGAAAATATGCTTGGAACAGAGTTGATACCTGAAGTAAGTACCACACAGACCTGGAAATCAAATAAGGGTTTTTATCTCACTCTGTGAGAGCCAGAGATTTCTGTAGGTGATACCTTTTAGTGGACCAACTGAGAAATTTAGACAAACCTTTGGGCAAAAGGTACCCTACCTCAGTTTTGAGAAAGAAGTAGATGTATCTTGAGATAAGTCACAGATAGATATCTAGCCTGTATGAAACTCCATGTATAAATTAAAAAAAACAACAGTTTATTTAGACCAGTGGTTTTCAACCCTTTTTCACTCAAGGCACCCCTCTTTAGACTCATTTCCTCTTGGAAAATGACAGCTCTTAGCTTTAATTCATTTTTCACTACAGAAAAATAATGAGAGCAATTCTGTTGCAGAAAACTTAGAACAGAACCAGTCAGAATGGTTTGACACTCTGGATTCTTATTTGAAATCTCTGGGTTAATCTTGTGAATTGTGTGTAGATGTTTGAATACCTAATGGTTCCAGTATTGTGTGGCACCCTTAAAAGAAGCTCACTTAGCCTCAGGGTGCTGTGACACCCTTGCTGAAAATCTCACTGGTTTTGAGTAATGAAGCTGGGCAGTGAAACAGTAAAAAAGAAATATCAGGAGTAGCTAACAGACAAGAGAAATGAAGTAAAAAGGATAACCTCATTAAAAGAACAACAAGGCCGCTCGGGAGGGAAGAAGGTCGTTATCACTTGTGGAGTGCAGAGGGATTAGCAAGGATCTTAGGTAGATTATAATAAGCCATAAAATCAATCTCTTGTGTTCAGTTCCTGGTTTTTAAGGTTCAGTAAGCTTATGGACTTTTGTTCCCAGGCTCTTCAAAGGTAGTTTATAAATTCCGCTGAGGATGAGGATTGTGAGGTCAGAAATGGAGTGGTTATTCTGTGAAAAGTGTTCTCCTGCCCAAGTTCACATGTCCCTGCCCTTAATTCATCCCTTCTTCCCCCAATAACAGTTCATTCTGGTACATAGTTTTTGTCTAGTTTCACCCACATAGTTTCCACAAAGGCATTTGGTGCACTGGATCCCTGCTAATCTCTCTGAACTCTACAGGTGATTATGACCCTCTTCCATATTGAATGGCTTTGCTTTTCCACTAATTAGGTAATCCATTCTGTTGCATTTCTCTTCTCTGTTAGCTACCTCTGATACAGTATCTTTTTCTATATTGCACAGCCCTGCTTTTTTCCTCTAGGTGAGGAGTGGCCAAGTAATTGGGCCTACAGGCCACATAGGAGGTTTTGGTGAGCTGTCATGGGCCAGGTCAGTACTCCCCTGACACAACAGCTTGCCAAAACTCCCTATGTGACTCTGCTCCATACTCAGTCCAGTGGCTGGGATGGGGCTATGACCAGGCAAGGAGTAGCATCTGTGAGCAGGATGTGCTGGTGTGGCTGGTATCATGGGGTTATGACAGCACAGGGCTGGGGCCTGAGGCAAAGCTGTGATCCTCTGCCCGCACGCCTCTGCCCACAGAACTTGTGCCCACTGCTGCAATCTGCTACCTGCACAACCCTGCCCACAGGATTCCTTTTACCAGAGTCCCCCAAAGATTGTCATGGCCTCTCATCTGATTTGGTATCAAGGGAACTTTTAATAGTAATCCCTAAACTTATTACAAGTATTCTTTCTTGTAATACAACCTGGCAAGCGGTTCCTTCAGGCATTACAACATTGACCTTCAGTGGTACCAGCTTCAGATCCTCTGCTGGGTGTTTGGGATGTTAGTTTCTGGATTCCTCATTGTTCAAACAAGAATTCCAAGGTTGCTCCTGTCTCCCCTGGGTGGCAACACAAATGCACACTATCTCTTTGTTTGTCCACTACTTTTGTAACTTTCTCATTTCAAACTGTCCAGTCCTCAAGTTTCTTATCACACCTTTATAGATAAAGTACTCCACTCTTATTCCATTTTTGGTTTCCTTTCCTTCTAGGGAAACTACTGTATCTGGTCAGCTGACTATACCAATCATAGCACTTATTTTGTCCTTAAAGTATATAAAGCCTATAGGAATTTC
>NW_005843194.1:153715-161286 GCF_000455745.1 Alligator sinensis
CAGGACATGTGGAGTAGATGAATGGTTAGGTAAGTCAGTTATCCAGGAAGCTTGTTTCTCCCTATAGCAATTACCATCCAGATGACACATCTACATAAGACATTTAGTGAGGAGTAAGCTAATAAGGTCCACAGTAAATATCTTACATCTACATGTGCTATGCTATTAGGTCCCAGGAAACCAATTAAATTCTGCAGTAGAATAGTACTTTGTAAATACAAGTGCTATCCTGCTGCAGAGTTATTTACTGTGCAGAAATGCATGTGTAGACATTGACTGAGGTATAAATTATGCACAGTCAACCCAGCCAAGAGGGGCACACACCACTGCTGCCTAACTACATGGCTTGATTATTTAGCTGCTGCCTGGCTGGCTAGGGCATGAGGGTTCTTCAGTTCAGGGGTTGCCTGAGAACTACAGAAGCTCCCTCTACACAGAAGCTCCCTCATACCCCAGCCAGCCCTTCTGCAGCACATTGATCGGAGAGGGGGGAGCCCTAGGTTGGCAGGCTTGTCCCTACACTCCCATCCCATCAGCTAGAGCTGCTGTGCCCTGGCTTAATGCACTGCACATGAATAAACTGCAGAGCATATTGCTCTGGAGTTAATTGCTCCCAGGTACATGTTCAAACAGTGTGCCCGGGAGCGATTAACTCCGGGGCAATATGCTCCATAATTTATTCAGTTGCTGTAACTGCATGTGTAGATGCTCCCTTTAATTGCACATGCAGACATGCCCAGAGAGAGGTAGTTAGCTGCGCTAACTCACACTCCTTTCTGATCATCATCTGGGGAAAAGAAGACAATAATAAACACATTTCCAAGATTTAATCAAATATCTCTAAGTCATTTTCAATATATTTGTGTTTGTCTAATAGTTCCAGGTAAATTATTTACTTTTATGAAATACTAAACTTAGTGAAGTTAATAGGAATTTTGCCAATGATTTCAGTAGAGCTAGAATTTCATGCTTAATGAAAGAAACACATTTTTCATGGAAAAGCTCAGAGTTATATTCAGAATATTCAGTACCAGCATATCATAGAAAACACCCAAAAATGAACAGGTTATTTGTTTGGCATAGCAGTACTTTGTTTTGTTAGATGAACTACCAAACAGTAAAGACTACCAATTACCTTGAGTCACAGCAGAGATAAATTTGTTTTTGTAAATATTCAAGGCACCAACAAAAATGTCCTTCTGGTAGAGGTTCATCTTTAAACTAAATTGTGCTAAGCAAGGTGGGCCGAATACCTTGAGAGGCTGGTTGAAAAAGGAATTGCCTATTCAATGTGATGTTTGGTTGCAGGAATTATGATGTATTACCAATTTTTTTTTAATTTAGCAAGGCATGCAAAATAATATGAATATACTTCATGAATAAAATGAATACTCTTCACGCATAAAATTTAACCTCCGTCACATCATTTTAAAAACTAAAAGCTAATTAGAAGATTCTCTTTGCAACAAAAGTTACTTCAGGAAAAAATCTTTTAATATTTAAAAAAGAGAGAGCAAAAGAGGTATCGGCTGACAGAAGCAACTAGGTTATTAGCATCAGAGTCAGAAATGCACATGATAAAAAAGAAAGAAAGTAAATTAAACATTCATATTTTATCTCAATTTCTGAAATATACATTCTTAAGCCTACTTTGAAGTATGTGATTAAATTTTCCAAAATCTTTTTATCTTTCTTGATTGCTAAAGTTTTCTATCAGTACAGAACGTGTAGTTGATATTGTATATCATCAAACTTGTTTCTTTATCTTCAAAAGTAACATCTAAACTTGTTATGAATAAACATAAACAGGGTTCCTGTTCCTCGTTCATTAAATATAAGCTCTAATGGAGAGACTGTACCATATACCGTATCGGTAACGAAGGAAGCAGAATTTTGGACTCACAAAGGGACCTGGGTTTCTGAAGTTTGGGAATGTGCAGATTATGAAGTATCATAGTCAAGATGGAGATGCAATGGGACTTTGCATTAAGGAAAAGCAAACTGCAGTTTTGCAAATTATTCACATGGAACGAAAATGACATTTAGGTTTTATCTGTAACCAGTTAAAGCCTTTCATGTCAGATCTGATGAACAATGGATGGTGCTTTTAAGTTTGATGATAAAGTTAGACTTCTGTTGGTAAAGTAAGTCCTTGCAAGATATTTCATAAACTCATGGCTTTATGGGTGGGTGCCAGTAAATAAATAAAAAAAGGACAGTAGGAAAGTAAATGAACAAGAAAAACAATTTAAAAGTATCAATAAAGTACAATAAAACAATTTCAGATCACTGGCATATCTATGTAATTTACAGAGTTGATATAAGATAGTAATTGTAAAAAGCCTACCAAAAGATTAGTAATTTGCATATACTTGTCAATAATTCTTCTCTGTTTATTTGACAGACTTTTTGTCTTTCATATGATAGTTATTGGAATTCAGTTTGACTTATTTTATTTTCTATACAATTTTGTATTTTTTTTAAAGTAAACATGGAATTTCATAATGCAGTTTTCCATCTGATGCCACAACACAATAAAATTTGACAAACCTATTTACTGTGTATCATCAAAAAATAAAAAATAAAACAGAATAGTGCAATTACAATGTTCAATTAGTCATTTTTAATTGTATCTGATTGTAGTAAACACCTTGTTTAGATATTTGTCTATAGCTCCTATGAAATAAGAGTCCTGATTCAGCCCTATTTGAAATCAGTGAAATTCTTAATTGATTTCAATTGAATTTCACTCACTGGTAAGAGCATTGAATTTAACTGAATCATAGTCATTATCTACATAATGGTAATTACATCACCAATTGTATATATATTTTTAATGAGATACTGGACACTGTTAAAATAATATTTTCCACATGCACATGTATGTGTGTGTAATATATCTTTGTTGGTATAAAATAGTAAGCATAGTATCAATGAATCATATATGAATCATATAGTTGCAAAGGACAGACTGGGAATGAAATTGATCTCATGGATCTCCTCTTCGGCTCTGCCCTCTTCTTCCCCTGACCTGTAGGCTCAGATGGCTGTAAAACTGCCACACCTGAGCTGGTCATGCCGGTTCCAGGGCCTCTCCACCTGTGGGGGGAAGGGACACAGGGGAAAGCCCCTGTTTGTTCTCTTTTCACCTCTCACAGGGTATAATAGCATTGTGTGGCAGGGCACTGTTGGTTCCTGTCACTTTAAGGGCTAGGCCAGGGAGATGGCAGGTGTCTGATGAGGGCAGCCATTTAATGCCCAGTGCTCTGTGCTTAAGGGAACAGTTTGAGATCAGCCAGCAGGGAAAGAACATCACCCTGCTGAGCCCATTGGGCCAGGAACAACTTGGAGGTATATGAGCTGGGGCCATGGGGATGGAGGATGCCCCAAGTCCTTGGCATGGCCTAAAAGTGCACCCTGCCAGGGTACAGAGGCCTGGTGGGACTGCTGGTGGCATGGCATGCCCAGGATATGCCAGGACCACAAAACTCCCATGGTGAAAGGCAGGTAGGGGTGCCTGATAACCTCCAGTCCCCGTGCAGTCCTAGCTGGTGAAAGCCCAGACCTGGGAGATTTTTGAGAGGTCTGAGGCTCACTTGATCCAGTGGAATTGTGAAGGAGAAAAGGCAAGCTGCTCAGACCTGACTGGATGGACTCTCAAACTGGTCTATGCTGGGGTCAGGACCCAAGGCAGGTCAAAGGGGCCAGGAGCCCACCGTGAGGGATGCCCAGAGCAAGAGGCTTGGGATTCTGATGGGGCCTAAGGGGGAGCCAAAGGTCCTAGAGAGGGGGCCACAGCTTGAGAGGGAGAAGGGTTACAGGTGAGCTTAGCTGTCTGGGATGCCATGGGCGACAGTGTAGGGGAAGGTTTGGAGATGTGGGTATCACCCCTAGTCATTGGAGTCTTAAATGGGCAGCCTCCCACCTGAGTAACATCCTAATAATTTATTATCAAGGCATGGCAGGAGAGAGAGGCGGGTGGTTAGCCCATAAACAGGTGGATGGGCCAACATCTAACTGGCCCTGGGAAGGCCCCTTGTTACAGGTGGCAATGCTTAGATGCTTTGGATAGCAACACCAGTTTTGTATATTTGGTTATAGAGTTATGGTTATGGTCCACCATCACCCATTATCACTGCTTGAATGTGAAATTTGAATGCTACAATGAACAACATAACTTGGACTCTGAATTCAGTACCTTTCAATTGGTTACTGTTTCATGAGTCATTGCCTAAAATTTGAAGATAGACACATGACTAAACCTAAAATTTGAAAACAGCATTATGGTTAATCCTAATTTACTATCATACCTGGTTCTAAAGAACCCACCAAAATATCAGCTGAAGTCCTGAAAGCCATTCTAAGATTGTAGTCCAATCTCAAGGCATTTTCATGATCCTATGTCACAGTGCAGGGCTTTTTGGCACACAACTTATTGTGCCAGCACATGCCTTGGTGATGGCATCACTTCTGGATTTAATCTACCCCACAAAATTTGGTCTATATTGGTCTATCTAATATAATTTAAGGGGAAATTGTGGTCAGGGATTGCAGAATGATCTGACTGGTGGCTTCAGTAATTTGCTGGAAGTATTTCTGATGTCCATTAGGCTGTGACAGGAACCTAAATCTACTTCTGTCATTGTTGTGGCAGCAGAAAATCTGCAGAATCAGAGATCCAGTGATGTGTGCAACAAATATCCAATGTCTGGGAATTTCTTGTGCATTCAGTGGACAGAGTAGATATATAGAATGGTTTCTATCTATAGTAAAAGTAAATGTGGTATCCAGTAAATATTTTCCATGACAATTTTTAGGTTATATTGTGATTTCTTTATTTTATCCATAAGCTCCGTGAAAATTAGTGAGGTTTTGTCTCATGATATTCTTATCTGTCAGCAATGGAGTTTTCTGCTATTTCTAACTTGTAGTTGATTTCTATTTACTTTAACACTGTACAATCACATTTGAAACTTTATAATAACTGATATTTTCTGGTTAATTTAGTTCTTGCTGTCATCAGTGAACTACTACAGAAATTCATGTGCCCTCCCTTATAGATTATTGCTCAATAATTAATATATAAAAAATTTAACTAAGAATAAGCCTTGAAAGAGTTTTACAGACCTTTAAGTGACAGTTTTTCAGAATGATGAGGAAGAGGCTCATAAAAATGCACTTCAGCTTTCATACTTCTTTATTACATCTTACCTTACAAAGAAATTGGCGTGTGTGTGTGTGATCTTGCTTGTATGTGGTAACACCAAATTTATAGGCAGATAATGATGCAATGTTGCTCACATTCATTGTTTAAACTTCAGGTTTTTTTAAATATATCTTTTTGATGTATGAAATTCAGTCTAAAGTATTATGAATATCCCTCTTCATATTCTTCAGCTTCTCCAAAATCTGTTTTTCTATAAGGTACACTTGCAGCAGCATCTCTAAAGGACAAGAGAGGAAAGAAAAATAAAACCCAACCAGCCACTGCATCCATATCTAAGACTTTATTTTAGTGTTTGTACCCTACTCAATTTTCTTCAAGGCATAATTCATTTGACATTCATAGGAAGCAAAGTCAATGTGATTATGTTTCTGAATCCATAGATAAAATGGTGTAAACACTCCAATTTTGTACAAATTTAGTCTTCAATCTAGTGGGTATCAGTAACTTCCTTTGGCTGTCTCTCCCCAAACAATATGACTATACAATACCTTTGGAGTTACCAGCAAAGTACAGTGCAAATACATAGCTTCTCAAATAAATTGTACAGTGTGCCACAGGATGACTCTTAAAAACGAATGGATATGAGCTGCAAAAAAGTTCAAGATTCACACTGTCCTTTTAAGTTGAGCCAAATGTTGGCTCTGAATGGAAAGATTTAATACCAGTGTGGGCATCCAACTAGATAAAACTACAAGGAGTAGACTGCTTCAAAAAATAACCCTTGGCTCTTTCATCAAGATTTCACCTTTATTTAGTATTCTTCCTTTGCAAGGAAGGGGGAAAATATCTGACCCTGTTGAAATGTTATGATTATGCAATGTTTCTTTCATAGGCAATATGGCTATGCTCAGCAGTGTGCTTTAAATATGAGTATAACTTGGACTGCATCCTTTAATCCTTTAATTTATCACTTATTGTATGCATGCTAAAAAAGAAACAAAATTCAGTGAAACAGCTGTCTACAGTTGATATGACATATGAACCCTCTTCCCAGGTAGAATATAGATCATATCTCAAAATACTATATAACAAACTCTATTTAAATTTCATTCATTTTTACTGGTATCTTAGGTGCCTTTGGGGCACAGATGTAGATTCACTCTCTTACTTCTGTGCTAAGGTATTGAAGGTAAAAATATTGATAAAGCAGGTTTTTCTTTAGAATAGAAAATATGCTGAAAAATGCAGTAATGGGGAAATTGGAAAAAAACTCATGGATTTAGGGGAGATTGTATAAGTAGTTTCAGTGGAGAGAGTGCTTTTCTTCAGAGAAGTTAACTCATTTCATTTTGAGATGTATTAAACAAACTGGTTTCAATTTTCATTTCAAAATATGTTCTTTGTAAAAATTAAAGATTAAATATACAAAGACATAATCGAAATTTTCTTTCAGGAAAAAATAGAATGTAATTGTGGTTGACCTGAACCAAAATGTTTGTTTCAGTTTTGTCATTGAGGTAAAACACCCATGTACATATAGTACAATATTTGTATTTTTCTGCAGCGACCAGGACTCCCCCACCATGATTCAAGATGGACTCGAGGGGAACGCCTCCAGACCGAAGGTTGAGGAGGACTGCGTTAGAGTGCTTCTGGAGGGGCTGGATGTGTTCAAATCAGCAGGTCCAGATGCTCTCCACCCCAGGGTGTTGAGGGAGATAGCAGGGGTTATTGCAGGGCCCTTGGCACAGCTTTACGAGCGCTCATGGTGCTCAGGCCAGGTGCCAGATGATTGGAAGATAGCCAATGTGGTCCCCATCTTTAAAGAAGGTAGGAGGGAGGACCTGGGAAACTATAGGCCCATCAGTTTTACCTCAATCCTGGGGAAACTCTTTCAGAAGATCATCAAGGAGCACATCTGTGATGGGCCGGCAATGGGGATGATGCTCAAGGGCAACCAGCATGGTTTCATTAGGGGCAGGTCATGTCAGACCAACCTGATTGCCTTTACGATCAGGTCACAAAAGCATTGGATGCAGGTGTCACCATGGATGTAGTCTTTCTGGACTTAAGCAAGGCCTTTGACATTGTCAAACACCCCATCCTCATTTAAAAACTAAGTGACTGTGGCATTGATGCCTACACGATCAGATGGATTGCAAATTGGCTGAAGGGTTGTACTCAGAGGGTGGTGGTGGATGGGTCATATTCAACCTGGGGGGAAGTGGGCAGCAGAGTCCCCCAGCGCTTGGTTCTTGGGCCCGCACTGTTCAAATTCTTTATCAGTGATTTGGACGATGGGATGAAAAGCAATCTGTTTAAATTTGCTGATGATACCAAAATTTGGGGTGAGGTGGGCACGCTAGTAGGGAGGGAAAGACTGCAGCAAGACCTGGATAGGTTG
>NW_005843194.1:161378-173315 GCF_000455745.1 Alligator sinensis
AGGCAGAAAGGGATCTTGGAGTCATCATTGACTCCAAGATGAACATGGGCTGACAATGCGAGGTCACGGTCAGCAGAGCTAACCGGACCTTATCGTGCATCCACAGGTGCATCTCAAGTAGGGCCAAGGAGGTGATCCTCCCCCTCTACACGACACTGGTGAGGCCACAGCTGGAGTACTGTATCCAGTTCTGGGCACCCCACTTCAAGAGGGATGTGGACAACATTGAGAGGGTCCAGAGGAGGGCCACCCGCATGATCCGGGGACAGCAGGGCAGACCCTACGAGGAGAGGCTATGGGACCTGAACCTGTTCAGCCTTCACAAGAGAAGGCTGAGGGGGGATGTGGTTACTGTCTATAAACTCACTAGGGGGGACCAGAAGGGTTTGGGGGAGACCTTGTTTCCCTTAGCGCCCCCCAGGATAACAAGGAATAACGGCCACAAGTTGTTGGAGAGTAGGTTTAGATTAGACATCCATAAGAACTACTTCATAGTTCGGGCGGCTAGGATCTGGAACCAGCTTCCAAGGGAAGTGGTGCTGGCTCCTACCCTGGGGGTCTTTAAGAAGAGGCTTGATGCCTACCTGGCTGGGGTCAATTGAGCCCAGTTTTCCTCCTGCCCAGGCAGGGGGTCGGACTTGAAGATCTACAAGGTCCCTTCTGACCCTACTTCTATGATTCTGTGAAATAGTGTGTGTAAGGGAAGGTTCCCTCTCCTCCCAGCTTACCCCCTCCATCCCAGGCTCTTCTCTTCCCAAGGTCAGGGTCAGGAAAAGTCAAAGCTGAGACAGGAGCCAAAAGAATTAGAAGAAGCCCTGAACATGAGGCTTGCCAAAACAGACTGAGGTTGTATCAAAGTGTGCCTACAGTCTAAGTCTACAGGTATGCTTAAAAGAATGAGTGGCACTTGTAGCAGTCAAACTGGTTGCTCACCTCCACAGAAAACTAGGACACTCATTAGCCAAGGATCACAGGCAGATGTGATGGTTCAAGTTCTCAGCTCAGCCAGGCCTAATTGATCAGAAGCCCTTACACTGTGCTACCCCTCCTTCCCCTCCTCCTTTCTCCCCAGTCTCTGCTCCTTGCTTCCCCCTTCCCTTTTCTCCATGCTGGCAGGCTCTATCCCTGTTCTCACCTGAGGCACTGAGCACAGCCCCCATCTGGTCCCGTAGCAGCTGTGCAGGCTGCATGCCACTGTTATGGGGCTGGGTTGGAGCTGTGCTCAGTATCCCAGGCTGCAGCATGGACAGAGCCTACTGGTAAAAGAGGGAAGGGAAGGGAAGGGAAAGGGACAGGTTGGAGGCAGATGAGGGAAGAGGCTGCAGAGGGGAGAGTGGGGTGCAGAGGTGGTGGGACAGGGTGGGACAAGTAGCAGCTGTGGCTATGGTCTCAGCCCCAGATAGGAGCTGGAGTCCAAGCCACAGCAGCTGCTTGCCGCACCACCACTCTTGCACTTGATTGTAAGATGAGGGGATTTCACCCCCGTGTTAACTGCGGCAAAATACCTCATCTTAGAATTGAGTAAACATGGTATGTAATTAAAGTGCCCACAGTGTCATGTGTTCTCAGTGTCCCATGCCTCAAAATGGCAACAGGGGCACTTAGCTCGCTCCATAAGCTTTAGTTAAAGTGCCCCCGCCAGCATTTTGAAATGCAGGGATACTGAATACATGTAACATGGAAGTTACATGTTACATGTATTCATGCTAATTAACATGCTCCAGCACACTTGCAGCAGACTTGATTAATCAAGTCTGCTCCAACATGTGCTAATTAGCATGTATCAGAGTAGAGGTCTGTCATGTGTAATTGTGTATAGATTCTCATTATGCTCATGGGCACCTGTAGACATATCATTCCAGAAAGTTGCACCCAGGTGTGTGTGGAGAGGATGAGGTACAAACAACCAAAAAAGCCAAGTTCATGAGACTACAAAAAGTAATTAAAATAGTGCAAGATTATAACCAGGGATGCCCAATAGGATGTTCCTTGCTGAGTTTCTGTGTGGCCCAAACCTTCAAATGAATTTGCAGGTTCTAAGACTTCTATGATTTTCCCCATGTCTTTTATGTCTACGTATTTCTAGTGTTAATGAACTCCATAATGTCTAAGTACAGACATCCAAAAAGCCCCAGGCTGAATCAATTCAATGTTCACTGGTTAGAATAAAGTGTGTAGGCTGAACCAATAAGCAAGTGCAAAGACATTCACTTTTGAATTCAGAAATGCAGTCACATACCTGCAGTGGCTCAGGTCAAAAGCTGGGGGGCACTAGAACATGCCTCCCTGCTTGGCTGGAGCAGACAGCTTGAGCCCAGGCTAGCCTAACCACTCTGTGAGGGAGTTGTGCAGGGGACGTGCAAAGCATCCTGGGATCTTGAGGGACTGTTAGTTAACTTGAATCTGGAGTGGATCTGTGACAGAATTTCAATAAACTAATTTAATCTAAATCAATTAAGTCTGATACTACATCCATCCAGGTGTATCTTAAATCAGTGTTGGCCATTTTGAAAGCACTAAACTTCTGTTGTGTTACAGATTTGAACCAATTTCTAATCAGTTTTACCGGGTTATGCGTAATTTCTGTTCCTAGCCTACGTGAAAAGCACTGACTTCAGCTCTTTCTTGCATTTCTTGCAGTAAATTAGGATTTCACTTACATCTTTATTTTTGTGTTTGTGTGTATGTGAGAGTAATACATTGTTATGAGTCCAAACAGTTTTTTTTAAAACAAGCCAGAATTTATTTGTTATCTGAAATACAGTTTGTTGGAGTCCTTAAGTTAAAAATGAGAAGATTCCATGCATATCTGTGGTAGAAGTATTGCTTGTCTCTCTCCCCCTAAAAAGTCCATATTGAAGTCTCTCACCAAATGAACATACAACTTCTTTTGATGGTATTTGACACCCAGTGAGTGGGTCTACACATTCAAGTAATGCACATGAATTTTATGTTGGTATAAATAAACTATGTAACCAGTATTTTATTCCATGTCCCACACAGAAAAAAACCCCATCAGTCTTAGTAAATCATGTTTCCAAAAAAAAAAATAAGTGAGTCGGTAAATTGAGTCAAATATTATTTTTCATTAAAAAAATATACAGGAATTTGTACATTTTAAAAATCTGAGAAAAGATATGCCATCATGTTCCTTTTACTTGGAAGAGTATGTTACTAGTAGTTTTGCCTGGATGTCAAAACTACCTCAGCATTTTAGTGCTGTGTGATACATTGCCAAGAAAGATATATATTAAGTATATTTATCAGAATACCTCCATGAATTATATTGATGTTAGAGGATGATATAGTTAAAGTAATTAATTCAGGATTGATTAAATTGTTTGAAAAGTACTTTGAAGCTGTTAAGCCATATGCTTTCCTTCTATGCAACTAATTAAATATTTTAATTATCATAATATAGAAATACTTTTTCTTAGTGAAGAAAGACATTCTGAGAAATCATAGTGAAATCCAGGAAATAGGTCTGTAAGTCTAAAGTAGGAGCCATTATTTAAGTCAATATTTGCCAATTCTTATAACTGACATCTATTTAAATATAGGAGTAAAATATATTTTTATTGTGACATAACTCTTGGCAAATTTTCAATTGCTAATAGTGAACACTGTGCATCACTAATGTTTTTCTTCTTTTTAGTTTCCAAACTTATTCATGTATACATAATCGAACAATCTAATATTATAAAAGTCTTGGTCTGTCTGTCTGTCTGTCATGCTTTATTTCCACTCTGATTGGTTGTCTCGGCAGCCAATTACAATGTTTACTGAAACAACAAATCAGAGTGCTCTGCACAGACAGAAGTGCCACCAGTGGGGACTGAGGGGCGGGAGCAGGGGGACAAGGCCAGTGGTTCTGGCCTCGCCCCCACTCTCAGCTCTAGTCCTTGGAGGGAAAGGGGGATGGTGGAGATAGTGCTCCCATGACAGTGGGGACTAAGAGGCCAGAGTAGGGGTATGAAGACAGTGTTGCTGGCCTCCCCCACCTTGCTCCTCAGTCCCTTCTGTCATCCCTGCTGTTCCCCTCTGCCTCCAAGGAGCAGGACTGCAGGGGGTGGTGAGCCCAGCACAGCTGGTCTCGCCCCCCGCTCTGGCCCCCCAGTCCTCACTGTCATGGCAGTGCCACCCCTTATGTCCCCCAGTAGGGCAAGAGCGGGGGGGACGGGCAAGGACAGCAGCACTGGCTTCGCTCCTCTCCCCAGCACTGCTCCTTGGAGGCAGAAGTGGGGGTGGGAAAGGGCCCCAACCCTATGCAGTGTGGCGGGGGAGTGGGGAGAATGGGGCTGGACAAAAAGGGGGGGGCAGGGCCTGGTGGGGACTGAGGGGCCAGAGTGGGTGGGCAAGGAGGGGGGCACACAGAGCCAGAAATGGGGAGGGGTGGAGGGGGTTACAGGGCCAGAGGTAGAGCAGTGGCAGTGCGGGGTGTTGGGTGGCACCACTCTGTCCCTGCCCACGCTCCTCCACCAGTCATCCTTGATGGGCAATTGGCTAGTTAGTCTAATATGTGCTTCTGATTCCAAGATAGAACTGGAGATCAATGTGAAAAATTAAAAATTGAATCCTACATTCAAACAGTACCAGAACTTGGTATATGGAGGGTTTTGATTTTGATATAGTTAAATATACCATATTTATTTGAATAAAAGTTAACCATGATTATAAGACCATCCTGCAATAATTAGATTCTATATATTAAAAAAAAAAATTGTTATAATTTTCCAGGTATAGAATATAATCATTGGAGGTTTTCCTTGAATGTGTACCCCTTCCAACAGCTACAGCAGGGAAAATAAATCTGGGTGGTCAGGTAGCTCCTTTGCTCTCTGCTCCCCACCCAGTTTTTTTCCCCTGGCAGCTCCTTTCCTCCCTCCTTACTGTCAGACCCTGCTTTCCCAGAGTACACAGAAGGGAGGAGCAAATTTGAGAACATTAACCTCAAAATTAAACATGGTTGTAGCAATTTTCATACAGTACCCATACACAATTCATCTGGAATAGATGCATGTTCCCTTTTTTTTTTTTTTTTTGAAACTGCTGCAAGTTTTAACACAGGTACATCAAAACACTTTTGAGCAGCACTTTGGTACCAACTGAGCACATCTATGCATGCAATTAAAGTGGCACAACAAAAGCGGGGACAAAAAATGGGAACAGGGCCAGATTCTTATTGCTCAAGTTTATTGCCCTCGGGCATGCCATTTGCACATGCGCCCAGGACCACAGCATGTTGAGCCAGGTTGGAGCAGCACGGGCTGGCAGGTTGTCTGGCATGTCAACCTGCCAGGCCAGGGCTACTCCGTCCAACTCAGTGTGGTGTGAAGGGGCTGGCCGGGGCACTGTCTACACATGTGCTGCTATGCAGTTAAAACTCTGCAGTAGGATCCTACTTATATTTATAAGTACTATCCTGGATGTCTGTCTGTACCAGGATAAGTACTATCCTGCTGTGGTGTTAATTTCCTCCAGCCTAATGGGGGTGCTTGTGTAGACATGAGATGTTTACTGCACACTAATTAGTCTACTGCAGAGTAAATGTCTCACATAGATACTCCCACTTATATGTAGTACAAACTATGTATGATACTAGTCCAAGGCCAAAGGCTTGTGATTTACCACATAGTTCATTGAGCTGGGTTCTACCAGAGTCAATAGCATTTCAAGCCATGGTGACCCCACAACTCAGCACTACTCCATATGTGTATATACTCCAGATACCACCCCGCCCTCCCTATCCCCCACAAAAGATCCATTATGAGAATTAGCTCCCATTTATGACTGGAACTAGGTGGTCTTGTCATGAGTCCTGGGATCCTCCAAAAATGTATTTGCAGGTGAGACACAGGGCAGCCTGGTCTGGCTTCATCTCATGGAGGGTGGGACCACGCTAGTCATATGTGCCAGGCTGAGATGGGGGATATAGAGAGATACTGGGTAAGCTGTTTATGGCCCCATTTTGTGATGTTTACCAGGCATTTAAGACTCATAAAGAAAAAGGAATAATTGAAAAGGGAAAGAAAGGCACAGCTCACCTGTGGGAGTGAAAAGGATGTTGAGATATTTTCAATGTAGGAGCTGACCATGACTTTTAACAGAGTCAGTGCTGAGTGGGACTGTACTTAATGGGCCCTTCCATATGTTTCATTCAGGTGGACTGCACTAACTTGTCCTTGTGGTAGGTTCTCATCAGGATTTTGGGCATGAGGGTGTCAGAACTTGCTCTGGCCTCTCCAAGTATTGATCTGGTATTGTAGTTCCTCCAGGGCCGGTGTTTGTTCCTTCCTGAGGCAGCAATTGCACTCTTTTTTAAGGGCCACACACACATACACACACAAGGTTCCCATCAGCATGTTTGCCAAATTTGGGCTATGTGTTTTATAGTCATGCTTTGTGTTAACTGCATTTAATCAGCTTTATAGTTGTTTTCCATTACTGAACACATGCTACTTTTGGCAGCAGTTTAATGATACACATTATATTTAATGACATTTTTGTGTATGAGATTATAAAATGAAGGGTTTTTTTTCCCCTTACCAATTGGGGGAAAAACCTTATCTTGTATTCAAGTAAACACGGTATATTTAAATAGTTAAAACTCACTTCTATAATTGAAGAATATGGTTAGATTAATTGGGAGATACAGGATGGGTCCTTTTACTGGCCTTTTACTGTGGGAGGATGGTTTCATATCATAATATTAATTACTTTTGTAAAAGAGGGGGTTTTTTTGTGCTTTTCATCACTGAAAGAATTTACTATAGGGCAAATGCTTTAAGTCCCTAGGGTCAGACTTTGTTATGAGTAGAGCATTCTATAATGTATTTAGAGAACTGACCATTACCAGGAGTTGTGTCATTAATGGAGTGTGGCAGGACCCAGGTTAAGTAGCAATGTAGAGCCCTCTGATGACCCCACGATCCCTGCCTCGTCCTAATGCATGGGCCTTTCCCCTTGTTTACCTGCCATGCCTTGATATTACTGGGGAAAAATGGTTGGGAGGCTACCCAGAGACAGCTAGAGTCCTGTCTATTGGTAGGTCATTCCCTAACAGTGCCTCTGGGTACCAGATGCATTAAAGTCTGTGTCCATTGCCTCTGACCTCCTCTACAGCTACTTCTGTCAGGTTTGACCTAGAAACCACTACACAAAGCCCAAGCAAAAGTCTCTGTTATGTAACTAATGCCCATCTGCAATGATAAGGAGGAGACAGTCTTAGATAAAGGAGGCTTGAAAACAAAAGCAGAATCAGTGGAGTAGGGCAAAGAGCTGATTTAAATATTAAGATTCACACCCCTAGGTGGGGAGAAAGTATGCTAATGAAACATACATGTATGGAAATGAGATACATAGCTAAAACACAGGTATAGGGACATGCTCAGTAAAGAACTCCTTGCGTCACTCCCTTATAACCAATTAGCAAACAAGAATGCTTATGAAGGTCCAATACTCCTGTATAAAAGATGCTTAGAATTAAGAATCTGTGTGCTTGTTACGTGAAATTATTCCGCTTGCACCTTGTATTGCTAGCAATAAATCTTTATACTTTCACCCCTGGTATCTTTATTGGCTTTTGCATACCGGGCACGATCCCAGACTTGAGCTGGGGCTCAACACTTCCATGCCTTGCAGGTATTGCCAATCATCCTCTCAATGGAGCTTTTTGACTTGCCTCCTTGGCACCCTTTGACCTTCTTTCTCCCCTACTAGTCATGCCTGGTCCACTCCAGCTTAAGCAAAAGGGCAGGCTATTTACTTAACCAAAACCTCCCCCGCTCAGGGTGGACAGACATCCTGAAAGAAAAAGACAACCCCTTTCTTTCTTGGGGTAAACTAACATAAAGAGCAGTCAGGTGACTGTCTTAAACATTCCTGAATTGGGTAAATACACATAAAGAAAGGGCAAACTATTTCTCTTACTAAAGAGGTTCCTCTCCTGAGTAAGCAACAGAGTTTTCTCCCCTCCTAAGCTCCCATCAGGCTGCTTGGAGTGGTCCAGTTCCAGTATAACTGACAACTGGGTTCACCCTCTGGAGTTCCCAGCTTCTACAGCCAGTCCCCTTGTCTATCCCCCTGGCCTTATTAGTGCCAGGTGAGTTACAAGCTCATGCAAGTGTTTTGTCCTTGGGGCTAATGGTCCCATCAATCCTCCCTGCTGCTGTTTCAGTCTGTTGCTGGCAGCCCTTCTCAGCCACTTGTTTGCTCATGCCAATAGGTCATCAGCTGTATTACTCCCTTCTTGGTCACAGGGGCTTCTGGCTCCCTGTTACGAAGACATTTTAACTTGCCAGATATAAACTAGAAAACAAATGCAATATGGTAGAGAGTAGTGACCTGATATTCCTGGATTTGATAGCTGATATATTTCTTCATAGAAAAATCAGTAAACCAACAAAGGTTTAATTTAGATTTAATTTTTGCAAAGCATATTATATTAGAAAAAACTGATGATAGAAAATGTCATTGGATTGTGATCTCAGTTGGATCCATGTGAATTTGAAAAAAGGGATTTTTTTATTATTGTTATTTTAAATGGGCAATTTCTTAAACAAAATAAGAAAACTTGTTAATGAAGTCAAACTAAAGAGTCCATTGACTTGAGCACATGCAAAACTTGGTTTGTTTGTTTTTTTAAATAAAGGTAAAAACCCATTGGAAATCTGTATTTTAAAACAAGGAGCTATGATGGAAACATTATAAAGATGAACTCCAGACCTAACTGTATGTATAATTACCTCAAAAGGGTATTGGGAGTAAACAGCCAATGAGGAATGGGAAAGAGAGTAAGGTCACATCTTGGAAACCCAAAAATAAGAACTGCCCAAATCATGTAAATGTAAACCATTAAAAGAGAATTAAAAGAAGTAGTTAACCATTTGTTAGTGAGAGTAACTAAATAATGAAAATAAAAGAAAGAAAAACAGGTAAACCAGGTTGGTATGCAGTGAAGATGGAGCTAAGATTAAAGATAAACTTGTTATAGTCCAAAAAAACCCTAAATGAGCATTTTGTTTGTGTAAGGATGATCACATACAATATGAGACAAAGATATGATGGCTAGTGGGAATGAAGGTATGGGAATAGAAACTATTTCATCTGAGGTGAAAGCAAAAGTTAAAGGACTTAATGTATTTGAGTCAGAAAGACCAGATTTCCATTCCAGAATAAAAGAAAAACTGAAACACAAACTGCATTTCTTTTAGCAAGGATTCTTAATAAACCTCTCAAATCAAAGGTGGTACTTCTAAATGAAGAATGGAAAACCCAGGGCTATATTTAAAAAGCAGAGGAAAAGGGTTTTGAGCAACTAGAAAACTAGTCTTCTGACCTTGATTGTATGCAAGGCTTTTGAGCAATATTTGAAGGACAGGATAATTATACACATGAAAATATTTTGAAAATAGGATAAAAAATAATGGTCTTTTGAAAAGTAAATCATGTCAGAGTACCTTGGTGTCTGCTTTTGAGATCTGTATCTATACCTAGTGAATATGGGACTAAGATTAAATATAATCTTGCTATAGTCCAGATATAATCAATACAGGACATATATAAATCAAGATTATTGCTCCAGTTGTGGTAGACAGATAGTTATACTTAAGACAGTGGACATGTGGCAGTTACTATCTGTCTGGATTTCAGTAAATCATATGATATATGGACAATTTTAACTTAAGGTGGAAAGTGGAGGGGTAGTGCAAGAACTGTAAGATCAGTGATATAGACACTAGAGAAGTGACTACATTGTGTTGTGCTGAAAGGAAGGCTATTAGGCTGGAGGCAAGTAACTAATGTTCTTCAGGGATTGGTCTTGGATCCAATCAAGTTTAATATTTTTCATTAATGATTTTGGCATAACATGTAGGAGTACAGTCATGGAACTTGTTGTTGTTACAAAGTTGGGACTCATTGCCAATAAAAATAAAAAAAAAGATCTAAACATAAAAATATCAGAGGATCTGGGTATATGGTATTAGTTGTCAAAGCTGTTGTTACGATGCAGGTGTGAAGAAGGCAAATATAATCCTGAGATAAATTGGGTAAAGTGGAAATAAGGGAAACATTAGTGCCAATGTGTACAAGCAAAGCATCCCTTGGAATACTAGGTGCATCTATACCCAAAATGAATAAACTCCAGAGCAGTTTGTGCTGGAGTCATCTGTTCCTAGGTGATGCATTTACACATGTGCCTGGGATCACAGCAATTCTAGGTAGGGCACAGCAGCCCTGGACTGGCAGGGAGTCTGGGGGTGGGGGAAGGGAGGGTCAGCCCCAGGCTCCAGATAGTGGCATTGGGCAGTGCAGGGGCTGGCTGGGGCATGAGATTGCTACAGTGTGGGGCTAGGTGGCACCCTCATGTCCCAGCCAGCCCCAGTCATTGTCTACATGTGCATTTTGCTGCACTAAATGATTCCCCCGTAGGATAGGACTTGTCCCAGGCAGTACTATCCCAAACCAGAGTTAATTAATTTACTGTGCTATAATGTGGGCATATGTGTACACGTTAACATCTTACTAAGGAGGTAATTAGTCAGCTCAACAGTATTGCACATGTGTAGATGCACCTCCTAGGCACATCAACACATGTAAATAATCTGGGAGCAGTTTAGTCTCGAGTAAACTACTTGAGAGTAAACTCTCCCGGGCATGTGTCTACATGTGTGGGGATGCAGAAGCAGGCTGTCCCCACTCCCTGCAGCTCTGCAATGACCCCTGCAGCACCCAGGGGGAGCTCTAGGCTTCCCCTGGGTGCTAGTCCAGGGGCCAGAAGACAGATGTTTCCTGGTGGGGGCTGGGACATTGCTCCCTGCCCCTGGGAGCTGCCTCCTGCCAGGGTGGGCTCCGCCACCTCTGCCCAGGTGGGGACAATGTTCCCTTGGCCTGGCAGCAAAGAGCTCCCAGCCCCCACTCCATGATTGCAGGACCCAAGCCCCACAGTTGTGGGGCCAGTGCTGGGAGATCCTTATTTGCCAGCACCAGCTCCGCAATCATGGGGCCAGAGCTGGGAGATCCCTCTGTCCCAGCCTGACTCCTGTGGTCATGGGACACCAGGTCCACAGCTGTGGGGCCAGCGTTGGGAGAGAAGGATTTCTCAGCACCAGCCCCATGACCGTAGAGCTTTTGCTGGGAGATAAGGATCTCCCAGACCTGGCCCTGCTATCGTGGAGTGAGGGCTCGAAGCTACCTGCTGCTTAGTCAGGGAGACATTGTCTCTGCCCAGGCTCTGGTGGTAGAGCACACCCTGGCAGAAGGCAGCTCCCAGCTCCCAGCAATCTCCCACTCCCTGCTTCCCAGTGGTACATTTGCTCCCGGTCAAGCATCTACATGTGCTGCTGCACAGTAATTTGTATATAGCAAATTTACTCATGATTAGAGTCAATTACTGTGTAGTAAGTGTTTGTACATGTAGACGTGGACACTTACTGTGCAGTAATTAGCTCTACTGTGCAGTAAAGTTTCTGGTGTTGATACACCCACTATGTACAAATTTGTGTCCTATGCTCAAGAAATATAAACTAGAGCTGGAACAAGTATAGAGGAGGACCATTAAGATAATACAGGGGAATATGGAGCCCATCATAAAAGAGACAGCTGTAACATTTAACTATATTAAAGATAAAGGGAAGTCATTGCTCAAGAATGAAAATCACCTGTTCAAGTGTTATAATCAAGCCTGCCTTTTTCTCTATCAACAACACAAGCATGTTAAATCTCAGTAATTTGAACCCTGAATAAAAAAAGAATGCTATAGTTTAGATGCTATAGTTTAGGAACATATAGAATAATAGTTACATCATAATAGATCATACAGGTATTACTTGAAAGTCACACAATTATGTCTGAGTCTGTATCCTAAAAGAGTTTGGTTTGTTCAGCCTACCAAAATGAAGATAGTTTCTGATTGTTCCTTTTAAATGCACTAGGGAA
>NW_005843194.1:173325-174323 GCF_000455745.1 Alligator sinensis
CCTAAAGGACACAGGGCTGAATTTTAAAATTTGATCCTCAAAATACCTTTTAATTGCTAAGTAACTCAGGAGGTGCTTAGGGTCCTTTGACACTTAAGTTTTTGGCTCTAAAGTTATGAAGTTGCTTAAGTATAAATTTCCTTACAGAAATGCTTAAAAAATACAATTACATGAACATTGTTTAGCTATATGAATTCTAACTCTTTTGGATAACAATAAATAATAATAGTATATTTTTTCTATGTAATTATTGTGCCATTGCAAGTGTTTTATCTAATTGCACTCTAGTAGGTTGAATTAAAGCTTTTACTATTGGGTTTAATGATAAAGATCTAAAATACAGCAATAAGCAAATGTATAGAGCAGTACAAGGAAAAAGCATATCACCTTTGAGTTTTTTTTACTGAAATATATCATAACACATTATAAAGTTAGGAAGGATTGCAATATTATAGGTTACATTTTCAAAGCTAATTTCCCTACATTTCTGGCAAATTAGTTATTTAAAGTTGTGCATTTTTATATGCAAATTAGGAAACAATCTACCTGGATCAAAATTTCTAAGACAAATCACAGTTGTATTCTTTAAGTGCATGGTGGTTGGCTACTTTTGCCTGTTGCCAATCTATTTTATACAATACTTTTTGTCCCATAATCCTAGGTAAAATGGTATTAATACAAAAGCAATGAGCTCTAGATGCTACCACTGTTGTACCACCACATTTTATCTTTTTTGTTGTATCTTTTCAAACCTGTGCAAGAAATTTAGAAATATAATTCATATTGATTTTAAAGAAAATGATATGTCTAACTCTTGTAAATAACTTTGAAAATATCAGTCAACAAAGCTGTATCTAGTATTCTTTACTGCATCAATTATGCTGCCACTATTATAAAAATGTGCTCCTGGTGATATTGCGGAGGTTGTATCTAGCAAAATTTGAAAGAAACAAGGAATTGAACAAGTTTAAATAGTAGAGCAATTTGCGAAGGGAAAG
>NW_005843194.1:174354-199604 GCF_000455745.1 Alligator sinensis
GAACAATTTGGCAGAGGAATTTATACATAAAATACGCATAAATTAGAGATAATGCCCTTATCAGAAATCAACAATGGGATGAAATGATTTACATCCTTATTAAAAGGGTTTTCACTTTTACAATAAAAGGGCTAGACAATCTAGAATGAATTGTGCTGAGGAAGAGGAAAATAATAGAAAGAATCAGCGTGGTTCTGATAAGATAGGCAAGTTACTTTTTTTTGCTCCCTGAAAAAGGTTCATTGGAATCTAAAATGTATGGTGAAAAAAAGTATAGACGCACATGAAGTACAGTTTTGCAGCAAATATAATTTGACCTATGTTAAAGAATTCTAATTTTTTTTAAAAGATGTCAAATACTAAGCCACCGAGCATCATTTGGAATCCAAGAAGAAAGTTGCATATGGAATTAAATAACCTGAATCAAGGTATGAGGCAAAGGAGCATGATGGCAGAGGTGGTTAAAATGTACTGATATAGTTTCAGAGGAAAAGACCAAAAACATTTCATTCAAAAGACTGCCCTCACTTGATTTAGTTGTAAATAGGTACTTGATCATTCAGGCAAGATGGCCAAAAATGGCTGAATTTGATGCTAGACACACAATTCCTTTGTGTGTCATTGGCTAAATAAAGTGATGTGTTTTAAACATACTAGGCTGATGGACCATCAGAAGTGGGTAAACCTTTAACTCTATTAAATAATGAAATTTCTTTCTTCTTGCTTCACTGGAGTCTAATATTTGGCTAAATAGAATATTAAAAAGTCCTTTTGTCCTATAATTCATCTTATGTTTGACAGTTGTATAGTGTTTGCTTTGTGATATCACATTACCCTTAATTAGCACAAAGCAATACCCCTATGAGTGGAATTGGTAGAATCTAGTTGTAGTGCTTCACCGGAGCTCCCATAAATAAAACAAGACAGCAGTGATGGGAGTAGCAATAGCATCAAACAGTGATAGGCAAATAGTGTTAAATAATGGAGTTTGTTTTGTTCTGTTTTGTTTTCTTATACAGTGGTTAGAAACAAGAAATGTAGCACATAATGAAACTATTGACCCTTAAAGATAAATATTTTGTTAGGAAGGGTAGATATGTTGTAAAATGTCAAAATTTAAAACTTAATAAATTAAATATACAAAAAGAACCTCATATTAAAAGAATATTACATTTCTAAAGAAAAACTATTACAAGTTAGGAAATTCTAATATACACTTTACCAAAGGGGAAAAACGAAGGCAAAAACATTTGCTACCACATTTAGTGTTAATACAAATAATGGGGTCCATAGACAACTGATAGAGGGTACACAGGGGTGCATGTGCCCATCCCCCCCCCCCGATGGGGCCAGTGGCCCCCCAACAGTCGACACTGATGCTGTTGGTAGGGCTGGTGCCCTTCCTGTCAGGGTGGCGGCTTCTGCGGGTGCCCCCCCCCACCCACAGATTCAGGAGGCACCAGTCACTCATGGTGGGGACTATCTATAACCAACAGAATAGAAATTCTGGACAAGTCTATACAAAAAGATCAAAGCATCTAAATCTGATTGCATACAGAGAAAAAAGGCAAATGCCCTTTCATACTCTCTAATGTGATGAGAAAGGTACTGGCTTGTAATGTGGGAGGTAGACAATTATGTCCTTACTCTGTCTAATTTGGAGTGATATGAAATTCGGGGGGGAGGGAAAGGGGCGAGAGGGAAAGCTCTTTCAGGAAGTTAGAATTCTTTCTTATATTAAGTAGTAACCAATGAAAAGACATCATCCTATATAGGTGGAAAGGACATCTAAAAATGATAACATCATTGGACTGCCAGATACTGAGTAGAAATTCTTGAAAAATGAAAACCTATTTTTAGTTTAGAAAAGTGAAATATAAAAGTTATTTTCACTTCAAAGTGTTTGAAATTGGTATATTTTTCATGTTATTTATTTATTTTATAGGATTTCTTAAAAATTCCCCATAAACTATTTAACCTTATTAGAAATGGTATGAAAACTGCTGAAAATATTATGCTTAACAGAACCTGGTTTTCAGGGGGAAAAAAAACAACAATATGTAATATCCACTAGTAAAATATTGTTATATTATTTTTCACATATTTTATTTAAAACATTATAAACAAATTTCCCTAAAAAGCAAAAAACCCCAACATTTTATTTATCAAAATAGGCCATTTTTTTCTGACCACCCTGAGTGCTATCTGCTCTCACTCACTTTAAAATGAAAGAATGTTGAAGACCTAAAGTACAGAATTGTATTACACTTTATGAGCCCACATTGCAATTATCCAGTCACATAACTGTCATTTTGAGCATTTATGCACAATTTGTGATCCAGCTCCATTTAAGCAGGTGCATGTCTCTGTACACTTGTGCCATGGGTAACAAACAGCCAATTGCAAAAAACCCTGGCTAGCAGGTGTTAGATGCCAGAGAAAAGGAATAACCTTCCTCATTTAATTTCAAAAGCATAGGGGTTAAGTGGGTGGGCCAGATTCTAGACTCTCTTTGTCCAGAGAGTATTTCTCTGGCATTCTAGCACAGTGCACTTACCACCAGGCCAGATGCTAGCCATTATCCAGTCCTCTTGAACCTGGTCCCCTGGATAGCCAAGAGAAGAAGGTATGTAGAAACTGGAGGAAGAGAATAATTCCCAGAGTTTGTGGCTCAGTGGAAAAGGAATATGTTCTGGGTTCCACCTGGGGACCATACTCCCAGTGAGGTAGAAAAATTTTCACTGCTTTGCATCCTTCCTGTCCAGTAAATGTTAAATTAAAAATTCAGTAACTCATTTTCATTTTGGAGAATGATTAACGTGTGGTCTGATGGTTAGAGCACTCTGCTGGGATAGGAAGCAGGTTCAAACAGAAGAAGATCTAGAACATGTCATTCTCCTGAGTGAATGCCCTAACCATTTAGGCTTGTGGACTAAAATATGGGCAGACTGCTCTCCTTCTAACGTCTGCCACAATTTCAGCACTTGTATTCAGGTATGCACATACAGAAATGTGTGACCGCTTGTCCAAGTGCAGCCAACTATGTGTGTTAAGCAGCTGTGCAGATGTGCGTGGAGTAGAATCACAAATTGTTTGTAAGTGCCATTTAGGTCTAAAATGAAATATGATTCTGCCCTAGGAATCTCTTAGAAATTTTCAGTATACTAATGAATCAGATTCCATAAGAGCCGCATCAGTCTAAATAAGTTGTAACTTAAAATGACTTAAAACTTCTTCACTTTTAGAACAGTGAGGCAGTGGAATAGACTGCCATGGGAAGTTGTGGTCTCTCCATCACTAAGTGTAAAAGTGTTCAGGAAGCAGTTGGACAACCACTAGCGGGGGGTGATATAAGTGTAGCTATGCATATGCTCTACTATGGGTCTTTTTTGCTCTGCTATAGGTCTTATGCTCTGCTTTTTGTTCTACTAGGAGTCTTATGCTCTATTATGCTCTACTATGGGTCTTTTTTGTTCTATTATGGGTCTTATGCTCTACTATGCTCTTCTATGGGTCTTTTCCATGCTTCTGGGTTTTCCTGATTGCTGCTACCTCCACTAACTGTCAGGGTTTTATTATTAGCATTTTTTAAGTCTTAGTCAGAGGTCTAGGGTGGCTTTAGCCAAGGTTGAGGATTTTTACTGGGGTCTGTCAGTGTTCCTGATTGAATTTAAACCCACAGGTCTTGCCCCTCCATTCAGACCTATGCCCACGTTTGGAGTCAGGAAATAATTTTACCATGTAATCAGATTGGTGTGGACTATAGCAAGGGTATGACCCTTTTTCTGGGATCTCTTGAACATATATGAACAACCTTTATAGCACCAGAACATTGGTCACCATGGTCCCCCTGCTTTAGCTGTGATAGATTAGGATGTCTTATGTTGTGTCAGGGTTGACCGTGCACTTTTGCTAGGAGATTAGATGATGGATTTGTATAGGATGGTTTAGATAGGGATGATCCCAACTTAAGCAGGGGGTTGGAATAGATGACACAGGGAAATCTCTTTGACTTTATGAGTAGAGCTCACAGGTATTTCAGTGATACAAATAAGTAAATGAATAAATAAATACTTTGTGAATGGCCCAGCTGCTGCAGTAATCTACTTAAGAGAGAATCACTGCAGAGCTTTGACTGAGTCAGTAATTATACTCAGGTAGACACTTTTATATATTTAAGAAATTATAATGACAGTTTAAAAAATAAATAAATCCAGATTTAAAGACAATACTAAACTAAAAAAAGTACAGGAAAGAGTAATATTTGAAGTATACTTTCAAGAACAAAAACACAAGCAACAGGACCAAGACATATCATTTCTAACTTGTGTGTGTGTCTAATAAAAGATTAGCATGCATCCAGCTCCAGAGATAATTCAGAGAGAGAAAGAGAAATAAAAGGCAGAGCCAGAGGACATGAACAACTATAGATTTGTATGTCATCTGCATATATGTGATAACACAAGCCATAGAAATGAACTAGTGCATGAAAAGGTTGAAGATATCAGGCAACAAGAAAGGTCCTAAAACAAAAACCTGAGGAGCAGCTAGCAAAAAAAAATCCAATTGTCCTTTCCTACTGAAGTAAATCACCTGCAATGAATATTGTAAAAGATCTGACTCAAGCCAAGAGAGTGCATTCCCCAGGACATGAAATAGTGATGATGGCCAAGGTACTTAAAGCAAATCTTCTGTTTATGATCCAATTTGTTGAATGCTACTGACATCAAATTGAACTAGAACAAATTACATTCCTTTGAATAAGCTGTGTCAAAATCATAATAAACTTATACTAAAGCAAAGTCATTGGAGGTACTATTTTGTAATCCCTGGTTGAGATTGGTTCAGATGCATTAAAAATACAGAAAGGGAGGACTTAGACAATTTGATCTTAGAAGTACAAGAAAAATAAGAGTAATGATGAATAGAAAGCAAATTGGATAAGAATTGTAATTCTTTAATAACAGAAATCTTGATTGTGCCCTGGGGCAACAAAGAGCTCATAAAATACTTGATCTGACCGAACCAGCCTAGACTGCCAAAATATGAAATTAAGTCAAAGTAATCCAATATCCCAAAAGGTGTGAAAGAATCATTCTGCTGTGTCAGAACAGTCAGAGAGCATCACATTACAAATACTGTTAAATTTATTACAGAGGAAAATTGCAAAAACCTAGACTGCATACGTTGATTCTACAATAGAGGATAGAGAAATAGGTGCCTTGAGCAATGGAGACAAATATTAAAGAGCTGACAAGCTTTACAACTACTTAATTCAATTAGTAAAATGTAATATTACTGCTTAGATAAAACAAGGTGCTTTATTTTTTTAACATATGCATATACAATACACCCATTACATAGTACATTTTTTCAGTCAATATTCTGTGCAAACATTATTAGGCAGTATCCTATCTCTAACCTGAGACCTCATCATCATTCTGGGTGATTGTGCCGTGACCCGCTCCCACAGTGTAAATTTGAGCAGTCTGAAGGCTGCCTCACTGCACCATAAGAGCTAAGAAGAAATGACTTCTATTGGCCAAGAACAGCACCTTGGGATTGTCACAGTGCAGAAATGACCTGGCTTTGCCCTCTCCCCTAGGCCATGTTCTTGAATCAGTTGCAGTGAGAGCATAGTGTAGGATTACTTATTACACTAGTGGAGGATCTCAGGGTGATCTTTTCAGGAACTGATAGGCTAATTTTTGATCCATGAAAAAGTACAAATTGGCACCAATACACTGTAGGATCAGAGTTATGATTTGATATGGGAAATAAATGAAGAAGCAAAATAATTCTTAAAGGATAACAACACAAACAATGTTTAAAGCAAATATTTTTAAAGTTAGAAAATGGGAAAAAGCAGGATATATGATACACAAATATAATTTTTTTTTCAGAATGTATTCCAGTATTTCCCATTTGAAGTCAAGAGTTCTTTAAGTGCTATTGAGCCATGGCTTCAAAGAAATGAAAGCAGGATGCTAGAGTGAAGAGGAAAATAAGGAAATCATCTGAAGGTTAAGGTGACAGAAGAGGAGACACAAAATAATCCCCTTTTTGGAATACAGTTGAACCTTGTATGGTCAACATAGTTATCATTTTAATGAAAGTGCATTGCTACTGCCCTATTATGAAAATAATTATGACTCACTTGAGGAAAATGTTAATGAAAAGTTACATATCACAAGTCTCCCATGCCACATGCACAAAAGTGGTATATATAAGCATACATAACTCATCACGCAATTGGATGCTTTAGAAGTGTTAATATATATTTTTAAAAGGTCTGTTTTTATATGCTGTTCCTATTTGGTGTAGTACATGAGAATATTTCAGGATTCAGGTCAGGGTATTCACCTGTTGTCTTTATGTCTAAAGAAGCAGCAGCAGCTAGTTGTATCTTAATACACTATTTCTTATAGGCCAAACTGTGGTGGACTCAGAAAAGAAGAGGATTCATACAGTACACATTTAAGGAAAAGGGTGAAGTTGAAACTACATTAAGAAATTATGCAGGTCACAAAAGGAGGAGGGCACTTTTTATACAAAAACTTGTCTTACATCTCTCCCACCTATATAGCTGGTCCAAAAACAACCAGTAACCCCTCCTCCGCCCCCCAAAAACCCAAACAAACAAAGAAAAAAACCAAACCAAACCAAACAAAAAAACTTCTTGCTTCTTGCATATTTCCTGGACCATCATGAGTATAACAGCACTCTGACCCTATCTCAGGAAGGTAGGCATCCATTTAGATCCTGTAGGTTCCTCTATTCTTACTATATATCAGGTCCTTCCCTGAGGCCCTTCTCTGCCCAGGGTTGGTATACCACTCCTATGTACACCCACATTCCTAGAAAATCACATTCCTGCGTTTAACAGAATATCAGCATAGAAAAAAATAGTATTCTCTTATTAAATAGTGGCTGCTTCTACACGAGATGCTGACTGAGCAGTTGTTACTGCGCAGTCGTTTAGTACTAACTGACTTATACAAGCACTAAATACAAGTACCTGTGTTACTGCACAGTAGTGCCAAAGGAGGCCTTTCATGTAATGCTGATTGTGTAGTAGCTCAAGACTACTGCAGAGTAGCATCATGCTATGATTTCTACCATACAACACTACTGCGCAGTAGTCTCAGGCTACTGCACAATCAGTCTTGTGTAGATGCGACCCATAACTAGAAAACAAGTATTATGTCATTTTAATTAGAAGAGAAGGTATGAGAAAAGATTAGCTGTCCTCTTCCTTTTCTCTGCTCCCACCCCAAGAATTCATATAATATAATTTATAATTCATGCAAGTCTGCTTCTGGTAGGAAGTCTGTCAGACACAGTCTTCTGATTGGCACCTTGTACCGGGGAAGCTGAAATGAAGTAATTAATCACAAAAATGATCTGAAGCATCTTTGTTTCACCCTTGGTAAATAAGTATGAAAAGGTAGCATTTCATATCCATCTTTCTGACAATTTATTGGAGTAAAGTCCTTCTTCCTCTACAATGTGAAGAGGTGATTATGTCCTTGTAAGAGGACTTCAGGTTTTTTTAACTCATACAAAGTAGCCTCTTCTAAATTTCAAATCCTTGTTCCCATTACATTTGTGTATGTGTGCTTTTGCTTCTGCTGTTGGTCGATATGTTTTATATCCATTTGTGCTCCTATATCTGACTTAGGCATCCATAATCCAGCAACATGTAACAGTGTATGCATCTCTGTTCTGTGGAGTAATTAATTAGATAACTTCTTTGATTTTGCATGATGTGTATCCATGTAGCTTTTAGGAAGTATGTAGTCAAGGTTTATCAAACTTTTCCTTCCAGATTAGCTATTTATAAATTCTTTCAGAGTTCCATTGAAGCATTCAATTTCTCTGTTGGCTTGACAATAGTACATTGACAATCTTTTATGCGTGATGCTCTTCTCTCTCAGGAAAATTTCAGATTTCAGGGAGATGCTGTTTGAGCAATTGTCAGATAATAATTCTTTTGGGTTTCTTTTGTTTTGCTAAAGACAGAAGACAGGAACATGATTACAGTACCAGAGGTGACTTGTGAAGTAAATGCTATTTCTGGCCATTTCCTCAAACAGTCTATCCAGGGAATGGCATAGCAGCAGTCAACTGGAACACTGTGTAGTGGCCCCACTGTGTCAGTCACAAGTTTTTCCCATGCTGAATCAGGAAGGACAGGGTGATGTATAGTGGTTTATAGCTCACTAATGCCTTGTCATGTGATTGACAAGTAACACAAGGTCTTACAATAGCTTTCACAGAAACATCCATTACTGGACACTGGTACAGTTCTCATGGTCACTGCTTCATTCTGACAATCCTTTAAGGCATATGGTAAAAACTGGTACGTAACTCATATCTCACATCCAACTTGTAGGAAAAAAAGTTTTTTTTCATAATTTAAAGTATGGCAGTGATACTGGATTTAAGTGCTTCCTATTGGCTATTGCACTGTTAGGAATTCATGGGGGGAGGGAGGTTGTTTGTCTATTCATTTTTAATGTGCTAAACAAGCAGTTTTGAAGTGTTAAGTATTAACTGAAGAAAATGTATTTTTGAAAAGTGCCATTATTTTTGCATTTTCATTTAATCTGTTTGAGAATCTGTTGAAGGCAAGGGTGGGCAACACAAGCAATTAGCCTTCATGTTATATATAAAGTGACAATAGCTTCACTGACTATTTGGCAATTCACATTCCCGTGAGCCCTTCTGTTGTTAGCAATACCATCCAAGGACTGTAATCTGCATGCAGTTTGAATTGTTGGTGGCAAAGGTAAGTTTTCTTTCTTTCTTTTTTCCTGAAGCTCTTTGCAAGCATTTCCATTTAGATGTTGGTATACATTATTTCAGTTTCCATAAAGTGTTGTTGAAATAAATATAACTATTTTTTCATTGCTGCCATCATGGAAGTGGGCCTCTAAGTCTATAATCAGAGACATCTATCATCAAAACTGTAAGTAATACAAGATCCATCAGAGCAAGAGCTGGGCTATTCATAATCAAAGATTTTAGTATCAAAAGTAGGCTGCACAAAAAACATGATGTTTCATGAAACAGTGTTCTCACATCTCTTTTGGCCCCCTCTACACATTACAGGTATTACACAATTAACTGGTTAATTCCACAAGTATCTTGAGACCAGATTCACCTGGGAGAAGAAGGATTGCTAGGAAAAGATGGGATCCATCTGATGAAGAGAAGGAAGACAATCTTTGCAGACAGGCTTGCTAATCTAGAGAGGAGGGCTTTAAACTAGGTTTGCTGGGGGATGGAGACCAAAGCCCTGAGGTAAGCGAGGAAGCAGGGAGCCTGAAGTAAGCACAAGCAGCAGGGGACAACAGGGAAGCCCTTTTCATTTTTCCTGAGAAAGTAGGACAATTGATTAATTACTTCAGGTATTTGTACAGAGCCTGGAAAACAAGCAACAGGAAGAATTGGGAGTCCTTGCATAGTCACTGAACTATGACATGATTGGATTAACAGAGACTTCTTGGGACAGCTTGCATGATAGAAGCCCTGTTATGGATGAGTATAAATTGTTCAGGAAGGATACGTAGAGGAGAAAAGGAGGAGGAGTTGTTTTTTGTGGAGAAGAGCTGTATTATTGCTTAGAGCTCCAGTATGAAACAGGAGACAAGCCTGTCAAAAGCCTCTGGGTTAGGGTCAGAAGAGCAACAAGGTTGATGTCAGGGGGTGGTGGGGGGAGGCGCATCTTGTATATACCAGCAGACCAGAAGGATGGGATAGATGATTTCCACTAAATTTCCAGTTAGTGGAAATTTCCTGTTCACAGGCCCTGGTTCTTATGGGGAACTTCTGTCACCCTGACATCTACTGGGAAGGCAATACAGCAGATCACAGGCAATTCAGAAAGTTTTGGGACAGTGTTGGGGACAACACCCTGGTGCAAGTATTGGAGGGACCAACCAGGGACTTTGCTCTTCTTGACTTGTTGCTCACAAACAGGGAAGAATTGGTAAGGAATGTAGAAGTGGAAAGCAACTTGGGTAGCAGTGATCCCAAGATGATCTAGTTCAGGATCCAGAGCAAAGGATGGAAGTAAAGCAGCAGAATAAGAGTCAGGGTCCTCAGAATAAGAGCCAGTCTCCTCACTCAGAGAACTGATGAGAAGGATCCCATGGGAGGCCAGTCTGAGGGGGAAAGGGGTCTAGGAGAGCTGGTTGTATTTTAAAGAAACCTTACTCAGGGCTCCGGAATGACCCATCCCTATGTGTAGGAAGACTAGCAAGAATGGCAGAAGACCAACTTGGCTTAGCAGGAAATTCTCCCATTAGATAAAACCCAAAATGGAAGCTTACAAGTGCAAAATTGGATAAGCTACTATGGGGGAACTATAATAGTATTGCTTGGGCATGCAGGGATAAAATCAGGAAGGCCGAAGCACAACTGGAGTTGCAGCTAGCAAGGAACTTGAAGGGTAACAAGAATGGATTCTACAAATATGTCAACAACAAAAGGAGGATCAGGCAAAGTGTAAGTCTTATTGAATGGGGGAGGCAACCTAGTGACAGATGATGCTGAATACCTGAGGTACTAACTGCCTTTTTTACCTCAGTCTTCGCAGACAAAGTCAGCTACCAGACTAGTACTGCACCTAGAAGCACAGTTTGGGGAGGAGTTGAACAGCAACAGTGTCAACAGAACAAGTTAGTGACTGTGTAGAAAAGTTGGATGTGTACAAGTCCATGGGGCCAGACATGATGCACCTAAGGTTGCTGAGGGAGTTGGCTGATGTGATTTCAGAGTCATTGGCCATTATCTTCAGAAGCTCACAGCAGTTGGGAGAGGTCCTGGATGATTGGAAAAGGGCCCAATTTATAATGCCAATCTTTAAGAAAGGGAAGAAGGAGGATCCAGGGAACTATAGATGGGTCAGCCTCACCTTAGTCCCTGGCAAATCATGGAATCCATTTCTAAGTACTTGGAGGAGAAGAATGTGATTAGAAACAGTCAACATGGATTCACCAAGGGCAAGTGATGCTTGAACAGCCTAATTATCTTCTATGATGAGATGCCTGGCTCTCTGGACATGGGGGGAGACCAGTGGATGTGATACATGTTGACTTTAGCAAGGCTTTGATATGGTTTCCCACAACAATCCTGCAAGCAAGATAAGGAAGTCTGGGTTACATCAGGGGTGGGAAAACTCTGGCCTGTGTCTTGGATCAGGCCTGCAGCAGACTCCATTTCCCAGCAGCCCCTGCCTGAATTGCTCCAGTAAATCTCCATGGAAATTCCAGGAGCAGCAGGGCTGTGACAGTGTGGGGCCAGGACCTCTATGCAGACCAGCACAAGTGGCACTGGCAGGGTGTGAAGCTGGGCAGGTAGCTGTTAGAGAGCCATGATCCGCTGCCCCAGGGGTGTGCAGACAGTGAATTGTGGCTCTGCCCTAGCTCCAGCCCATGCTGTCATAGCAACAAGGTCCCAGCCTCAGCCCCAGAGCATCTCTCTGCCCAGCCACATGCCCTGCCAGTGTGTCGCTCAGGTTATTCCATGGAGACCCTGACTCCACATTGTTGTGGCCCTGCCACTTCTGGAGTCTCCACAGAGACCTACTGGAGCAATGCAGACAGGGGCTTCTGGGAAATGGAGTACAGCTGCTGGCCAGATCTACTATTTTCTACACCCCTGGGTTAGGTGAATGGACTATACAGTGGATAAGAAAACTGGTTGGATCATTGGGCTGAAAAGGTAGTAATCTATAGCTCTATGTCTAGTTGGCAACTGGTATTAAGTGGAATGCCCCAGGGGTTGGCCTGGGGCCAGTTTTTTTGAATATCTTCATCAATGACCTGGATGATAGAATTGACTACACCCTCCACAAGGTTGCAGATGACACCAACATGTGGGCTGTCATTGATATGCTGGAGGGTAGGGATATTATTCAGAGAGACCTCAATTAAATTGGAGGACCGGACCAAAAAAAAATCTCATGTCTCAATAAGAAGAAGTACTAAGTCCTGCATTTTGGATGGAACAATCCCAGTACAGGCTGGGGACCACTAGCCAAGTAGCAGCTCTACAGAAAAGGAACTAGAGGTTACCATGGACAATAAGCCAAATACAGGAAACCCTCACTATTCACAGGTTTGGCATTCGCAGTTTCAAGTATTCTCGAATGCCGAACCCACATTTTAAATACACTGAAAGGAGCTCCTCGGGAGCTCTGCACTTGCTGCTGGGCTCCTGCCACTGCTGCTGTGCTCCTGCCACTGCCACCGTGTTCTCACTATGGCCGCCATGCTCCCACCATCGCCAGTGGAGCTGTGTCCCGCACCCTCACCTGCTGGGGGCACTATGTTCATGAATGCAGATGGCATTCATAAACACAGTGCCTTATTTGCAGATTTCACCATTCTTGGGGGATACAAGAATGTATCACCTGCAAATGGCGAGGGTCACCTGTATGTGTGCCCTTGTTGCTAAGAAGGCTAATGGCATACTGGGCTACATTAGTGGGAGCTTTTCCAGCAGATCAAGGAAAGTGATTATTCCCTTCTATTCAGCTCTGGTAATGTCACATCTGGAGTACTGTGTCCAGTTTTGGGTCAGTTTTGGGTCCCCCACAACAGAAAGGATGTACAGAAGTTAGAGAGAGTCCAACAGAGGGCAACAAAAATGGTGAGGGGATTGGGGCACATGACTTATGAAGAAAGGCTGAGGGAATTGGGCTTATTTAGTCTGGAGAAGATAAAACTGAGGGGGAATTTCATAACAGCATTTATCTATATGAAGGGTGATTCCAAAGAGGGTGGATCTAGACTATTCTCAGTGGTGGCAGATGACAGAACAAGGAACAATGGTTTGAAAATGCAGCAAGGGAAGTTTAGGTTAGATATTAGGAAAAACTTTCTCACAAGGAGGGTACTAAAGCAGTGGAACTGGTTATCCAGAGAGGTTGTGGAATCTCCATACTTGGAGGTTTTTAAGACATGAATAGTCAAAGCCTTGGGTGGAATGATATAGTTGGGGATGGTCCTGCTTTGAGTAGCAGATTGGACTAGATGACCACCCAAGGTCTGAAAAAGGTGCTAGGGAAGCAGCTGCTGCTACCCCTTCTGTAGACTGGAAAGGGAGGGGAGAAACATCCACTAGTAGTCCCCCATCTGTTTCTCACTCGCCAGTCCTCAAAGTGACAATTAAGCAGGTGGCTTTGCTCTACTGTTACAGTCCTCTTGGGAGCAGAAGGGCTGGAACAGTCTGCACTTTTCCCAGGCAGGATTCACCCCAGTTTCAGGAAGGCATAAAGATCACAGGAGAGGGGGAGGTTTCAGACTGTATGGCTGCACTTTTTACTGTCATCTAACATGAGGATGCCATGAACATTTGTACTTGACATAAGTGTTATCCTGTTTCACCATATTCAACCCCTGAAAAAATATTAATGTATCTACTTTTGTAGTGTACCTTAAAGACTACATTACAAAAGGTATGAGTGGAAGCTGATAAACTTTTGCATTAAAGTGGGATAGAATCACTCTTCCTGCCTAAATCCACCTTAAGTAATTAACTGGTAAAATATGTTCTGACCCATATAGACTGGTGAGCCAGAGTCTATCCTTAGTTCAGTAGTCTTCATCCATTCATCTGTTTTGGAGGAATATGATCAATACATGTTATTTTATCCATGAATTTTTTTGGAACTGCACAGTAAAACATCTGGCATGTAGTTTCTGCTTAAATTGAAAGATATGCCCATACCTTAGCAAAATGCCAACTCTTTCTTCAGTGTGTGTATTGAACTTCTCCACCACAGAACCCATTATAATTTTCAGTGCATTATGTAGAACAGAAAGATAACATAGTTTTCCTAATGGGTTGAATTTACTAAGGTTATGTCTCCTTCATTGAATTGCTATTGAAATGTAATGTATGGTTTACTAATGATATAGTTTACTAAACTATATCATGCAATGGTTGTACATTTTTAACTGAGCCTGCTATATCTAGCCTATTCCATTTTCTTCCGCCACTCAGGTGATAGCCTCCTTGAATAGTCGATACTGTTCAAGCAGCAAGCTCTCACTAATGCACAATGTAACTGTTTTCTCTTTGAGCTGATTACAAATCATTTAATCTTTTATGCTGCCAAAGTCTCCTGTAAAAACTAGCTCTCTTAAAGCATCAGTCAATTTTCTGTCAATCTCACCTGTTTTCTACATGTTCAACGATGGAACTTAATTTAGGCAGTGAATTTCTTTAGGACCATAAATGAAATAAATTACTTCCCATGTACCTTGCAGTGGTCAGTTATGTGTTATTTGCATATTTTTTTCAATGTTGAAATCCAATCAATAAAATGTATTGCAGGTTCACTTGGGAATGGAATAAAAATTGCAATGGGATTCAGAGACACCAGAGATATCTTCATTGCTAATTTGGTGGTTTGTGAGCCAAGAAAATAGGCCAGAAAATGAAACTAGTAGGTACCGAGTATAAAACTAATGAAAGGAAGTTATTTTTCACACACTGTGTAGTCAAAGTGTGAAACGCATTGCCATCAGATGTTGTGGAAGCCAACAGTTTTGCCAGATTAAAAAATACATTGAACAAATTATCAGAGGAAATGGGCATCAGTAGCTATTGAGTATAGGAGTTAGGGGTACAGACTCTGAATTAGAACTTCCTAGACCTTAAATGCTAGAGGCCACAAGTGAGAGAGGAACAGTGGAACAAATCTCTGGACATACCCAGTTCATTCCACTTTTCAGCATCCACTTTTTGCCACTGTATGACACAGCATACTAGGAAAGATGGACTTATGGTCTGACCCAGTAAATGGCAATTCTTATGTTGTTATGTCTTAAGAAAATACTAAAAAAACTACATCAATATTTCAATTAATGTGAACACATATACTATTTTGTGTGTAATGTCTGAACCTAGCCTAAGTGATTGGAAACTAGTCTAAATTTGTAACAGAATAGAAGTTCAGTGCACACAAACCAGTATAAAAATGGTGGAACCTGGTCTAAGATAGACCTAGATGCATATAGTTTAAGATTTAATAAGTTTAAATTAGACCAGTCTATCAAATTTCTGTTCCAGATCCCCTCCAGACCCAAGCTAGGTTGCAGTCCCCCAGCATCCCAGGCTGCTTTGTGGGTCCATGCTAACCCCCTCTCACAAGGCAGCAGGCTAGCCTTGGCCCATGCTCATCTATTGTGGTTGAGAGCTGGGCTGGTCTCACCCCTCCAGACTGTCACAGAGATAGAAGAAGCCAGGATTGAGAGCCATGCAGCAGGGCAGGGCAAGGAGTGGAGGTCCCCCACTGCACAGGCCCCACATCTGTGTTTCTTGGGTCTGGCTGGGTTTTGGGACCAGGACCACAGATTAGGGGCTTTCACTCCCCCAGAGCTGCCTGGCTCAACTGACACAGGCAGGCAGAAGCCAGGGCTGAGAGCTGCATGGATCTGTCAACCAACCTGGGCAGTGCTGGAGGGGGGAGGGGGAATGGAAGATCCCACCCTGTGGGCCCAGCCCCCCAACACCAAAGCAAGCACAGCTGGGGGAAACCCCACATAGCAGAAGTGCAGCCTCCTCTTTCTGCTCACCTCCCTGATGTCTGTCTTGGCTGACAGCCCTGCATGGCTCAGTCCTAACTTCTGCCTGCCCATGTCTGCAGAACTGGGCAGCAGGGAAGGGAGTGGGGTAGAGCAGAGGTGGGCCTGGCCCTGCTCCCCTCCCCACAGAACCAAGGAGGCATATGCGGGTGGTGTGCCACCCCCACTGCAGCTTACAGCTGTTTGTTAGACCAGGTTCAGGATAGAGGCTGTGCTGGGAGGTGTGCAAGAGTGCCCTCTGCCTTCTGGCCTTGTCCAGTGCAGTGAATGCCCTTCTCCCCCCCCCTCCCCCCCACTGAAGTTGATCCAATATATGCAACTTAGAGAAACCCAAGTAGATTGCTTTTTAAATGCCTGTACCAAGACTTAAACTTGACTATTTGCAGGTAATGGTGCCCACTTTTGTGGAAAAGTTTGCTAGAACAAGTTTTACTTAGAGTTACCCAAGAATTTCTGTTTGACTGATGTGTTTGGGAAGATGTTCTTTCCTAGAATATTATGTTTGATCAATCAATTCCTGATATAAGGTAACAATTAGCCCCCAAATCTACTTTCCAGACAACAGCAACCTTTAGGTGTGTGTAAACTATGACAGTTCATAGGTTTCCCTCTTAGTTATAATTTATTACTATAATTAAGGTATTTAAAATAATCAAAAATAATTTATGCAAATCAGTCTTAGTCTGTAATTTCTTCACATTGATTCATTGCATGTGTTTGAAAAGTGGATTGATTTTTTTTTAATTATCATGTAGTATGGTTCTATATTCATAACTCTTGGATTCCTTTTTCTGTTGCTAATGCCAGTATTTACTAATTCATAATGTTCTCCTGCAAAAACAAAGTCTAAGTAGTTAGGCAAAATTCACAGTTTTGTTTTTTTTCACTTTCCTGTTAACAAATTCATTCACCAAAACATTTGCATGAAGGAAACATAGGGCACATCTACACATGCTAATAATATGCTACTACAGCAATTCCAATAGCAATTAATATGCATCTACACATGATATTGATATGACAAATACTGTGCAGTAAGCCTTCCTTGGGAACATGTCTATTCATGCTCCCTCCTGGGAGCAAATATGCTCCCAGTGGGAACACCCCTGTACAGGGATATTCCTGACCTGCTCTGCCCTGCTGCAGCAGCCAGAGGGAGCTCCAGGTTCCCCTGAGGTGCTGGCCTGGGGGCCTGCAGGGGGCACAGGGGCTGGTCCCAATGCACAAGGAGGCAGGAGAACTCTGCTGGCTGCAGCAGCATCTATCATTTGGCTCTGTGAAAATTGGGAGGGGTCCTGATGTGCATGGGGCTGGCAGACAGCTGCCACTGCAGTTGACAGAACTCTCCCATTGGGACATACAGGTGCCTGTGAAGCCAGTGCTGAGCAGGGATTTCCTGCCTAGCAGGGAGCTGGCTGGAGGTGTCCCACTTGTGGGGAAGCTGCCCATGAGCCCCTGACTGTGCAGAAATTCCTACAAGTGGGGCAGCTTCTGGCAAGCCCCCAGCTGAGTAGGGAAGCAGAGAGCTCCTCAGCCCCAGTGCTGCTAGTCTCCCAGCTTCTGTGGGGAGCCGGGAGTCATAGAGCACCAGGAAAGGGACTGGGTAGAGAGAGCAACCCTGTCCTGATATTGATTGGCTCCCAGCTCCTGGAGGGAGTCTGGAGCTGAGCATGACCAGGACCAAGGAATACAGAATTTCCCCATCCCCCGTGGCTCCCTGCTGGTGTGGCTGACTGGGAGCAAATTTGATCCTGGTCAGCATCTACATGAGCAGTACTGAACAGGAGCTAATGCACAGTTAATCTACTACCTGTTTTTACAGGTAGTAGAAAACAGTGCATTAGCCTAATTTACTGAGCACTACCTACTGTGCATAGTTACTTGGTGATGTCTTACTGCACAGTAGATTAGTCTACTCTGCAGTAAAGCATCTCATGTAGGCACACCCATAGAAGACTTTTGAGTACCAGTGGGTGATTCTGAATTCACTCTCTATCCAAAAATAGAATTGTGGAACATTTGGCTTTCACAGATGATGGCCTACTACATTATAAAGTACAGATTGATAAAAGTCTTATGCAGAACTGACCCGATCAGGCTGTGGGGCCCGGGGCAAATCAGCCCATGCGGGGCCCTGCCCCCACTCCAATCCCATGGTCCTGGACCTGAAGAAGCTCCTGCGGTGGCATTGGTGAGGGAGGGTAGTGAGTGGCTGGATGCAGAGCAGCCGCTCCACCCAATTCTGCACCACTGCTGTTCTGCCCCACTCCACAGGGCCCCACAAAACATGGGGCCTGAAGCAGTCACCCGGATTCGACCCCTCCTAGCAATGGCCCTGGTTTTATGGATAACTTCCCACCATTTGATTTTTAATAGTTATGGGGAAGCATGGTCATGCTTGAAGATAGGCTATAGATACAAGTGAATCTAGACAGACTGGCAAGTTGGGTGGATCAGAACCAGTTCAACATCGAGAAATATAAAGTGCTCCACCTCTGGATGAGCAACCCCCAATACAACTACAGGCTTGGTGGCACCAAAGTGACAAGCACCATGAATGAAAGGGACCTGGGGATAATAATAGACCTCAGTATGAATATGAGCTGGTAGTGCAATGTTGTAGCCAGTAGGACAAATAATACTCTGGCATGCATCAATCGATGCATCTCCAGCAAAACCAACAAGGTGATTCTTCTTCTCTACTCAGCACTGGTGAGACCACAGTTGGAGTACTTTATCCAGTTCTAGGCACCACACTTTAACAAGGACATGGACAAGCTTGAGAGAGTCCAAAGAAGAGCTAACCGTATGATCAGACTCTTACTCGGCAAGCCACATGAGGAAAGGCTGAGGGATCTGGGACTCTTCAGCCTGAAGAAAAGAAGACTGAGAGGGGACCTAGTAGCAGCTTACCACTACACTAGGGGAGTACATCAAGGGCTGGGTGAATAACTGCTCACCAGGGCACCCAATTAGGAGTAATGGCCACAAACTCCTGGAAGATCGATTCAGGCTCAACATTAGGAAAAACTTCTTCACAGTCAGGGTGCCCAGACTGTGGAATTAGCTCCCTCCAGAGGTGGTGCAATCGCCTACCCTGGAAATCTTCAAGTGGAGACTAGACAGTCACCTTTCTGGGGTCACCTGATCCCCAGTTATCTTTCCTGCTAGGTGCAGGGGGCTTGACCCAATGATCTTCCAAGGTTACTTTTGGCCTTACAAGCTATGAATGTATGAATCTATGACCAAGTAGGTTGTTGCCTACAAAATATGCGCCTTTCTGAACCAGTTAGTCTCTAAGGCCATGTCCAGATGATCATGGCCCTTTGATATGTAATACCACAGACTCATCTGTGGCACCACATACTGCACGTTCCACTGTTCTCTGTGCTGCAAGGTGGCAGCAGGGGGGAAAGTGGGGTTTAAACTCAAAATATTATATCCATTCTAATACACATATTCATTTTATGACAGTATTTCTTTCTCAACATTGATGATCTAATGGATACTGGAAACTCTGATATGGTGCTTTATTTCCTTGTTCACGTAAAGCTTGTTTTGCCACTTTCAAACTATTCATTTTGTTACTCTTGGAAAATATAAGAACTATTGTATATTGTCATCTGCTGGGCAATTTATTAACTTATTAACTTGTCTATAGCAGCTGGCTCTGTTACAGTACTTTCCCTGTGAATGCTACTGTTAGACTGAAGTGTGGGAGTGAATAACTTAGAAAGTGATAATAGAGGTCACACCATTCAGTGGGATGCCAGTACCTTCTCTATTTATTCTAGCTCCTGTCTATCCATTCTTCCCACCTCTTCTCTAGTGCAGCCTTGGTGGTCCGTTGCATGCTGAGTAGCAGATGTTCCTCCCTTGACTTTTTATGAAACTTTTAAGAACAGGTGTTCCCTTATAGTAAACTTCATTCCTTCTCCTTGCTTTGCAGTTGCTAATTTGTTTTCTTACCATATTTCCTATGCACAGAAATATGTTCTTTAGAACAAGTAATATATCAGCCAGACTGTGAATGTATCTGTGTGTATTGTTTATTTGGCAGCAAAGTACCCTGGCATTTTTCTCTCTCCCTAATGGCAAGAACAGATTACTCTGTCTCTTTTAAATCTTTCTTCTTAAGCATTTCACCTGGAGCTCTTGCCTCCTTCTCAGCCTAATTCTACAAGCTCCATGAGCCACAGGACTCTGCTGAAGCCAATGAGTTCATGGGATGAGGCCCTTTCACATTGTTGTAGCTGGAATAAGAGATACTACTCTAGTTACTTGATGATTCCTTTGAAAGAGCAGTGGGAAAGCCAGGTGTCTGATTCTGCATAGAATTTGTGCAGACTTTCTAATTCAGTTTACATGTACAAATTGACACCCAGATCAGCAATGAATACTATCCCAACCAAAAAGTTTCACCTATTTGTTATTGTTGCTGTCTGTTATTTTGTGGGTTTTGGATGGGGAGGGGGAGAGTTGTGTGTTTATTTCCATTGGAATATGTGGCAGAATTTGCCTCGTGAATAATGTATTCCAAAATTACAAATCAATGTTGGTCCACAAACCTCTAATGATGACTTAGGGTTTATGCCATGGTTTTCTGTAGCAGAGCGTAAGTCTGTTATAACTATCCATGTATTGTTGATAGATAGATAGATAGATAGATAGATAGATAGATAGATCTAGGAGAAGATTTCTGGAGGTAAAAAATAACTAAAATGCATACAGCCTGGCAACTTGCTTGTGCACTTTGAACCAATTCCTTAGGTGAGAGGAAGAAAGCTTTATCTAATTGGTTCAACTACTGTGAATCCCTGTTGTTCACAAAGATACATTATAGAGAAGGGACATTTCACAGTGATTGCATTTTATTTCTGCCCATATCAATCCTGTATCCTAAGAGTAACTACAACTGTGTGGTATGCAAACTGTGTCCCAAATAACAATCTTTGTGACCCAAATAAGAAGCTTCTTATTGCAAAAACAATGCACCTTAAGCATGGAAACTCTCCCCTCGCCTCCCTTCCATTCCTTTCTTCCTACCCTCCTCCCCCTTTCCAGGAATAAGACATGTAATTGGTATCATTCCTGTCCTAAGATCATCTCCTCTCTATGCATACAAAAATGATGAGCTGAACAAATAGAACAAGGAAAGGCAAACTTCTTTGTTCAGATTTCCTAAATGTATTCATAAGCAAACATTTTATATTAATAGCCACAGTTGAGGTGAGCTTTTGTATTTGCTCTCAGAATTCTTAAACTCAATATTTTGTAACTCTTCTAGCACTACACAGATTTTTTCCAATGCATATTATTAGGTAAAAATTTGCAGACTACTATCTTGCTCAGTAAAAAATTTAGTCTTCTTATTGCTACTCTGATGATCAGAGTACTGTATGTGTGCCATGAATCAATCTCATGACTTTGCCAAGACCGTACAATTCATGAGAAGCTGGTGATGTAGATTCTAAGTCAGCTTCATCAAATGGAGTTTGGGTTCACTGAGGGATATGGTGCAGGTGCGCATCCTTCTATCACAAATTTGATTTTTCTATGACATACTGGTGTCATTCCAGATCTGCATCACCACTTTGATGGATCATCTAAACCTCAGAATACTTCCTTCTGTTGGTAAAGCATATGAATATAGATGTCAGGATAAGGCCTTATCTCATGAACACTCAGGCATTAATGAAGGAGAGGTTGGTGCGAATATAGTTTTCATTCCTGCAGTTATCAGAGTAATTGCGCACATCTTTTTTTGCTGCTGAATGTTAAAACATATATAAATTTACAAGGGGCTGCTAAATGCTGCTAGTGAAAAATCTTTTCAACTAATGCTTCAAGATTACCAGATGTTAGAGTTTTCTTTCCAAGCTATTATTTGAAAGATTTCTATGTGTCAGGGGTAAACATCTTACTAGGATACCATTTTACTTCTTTTCCCTATCTCTCCTTATTTTATATAGCTAATCTTTTGCTTAAATATTTTAGAAAGGGGAACATGAATGCTACCCGACAGTGTTAAATTGATATTTGTTGGTAATGAGATGCACATCTCAAGCATAATTCAGTATTGTAAGTATTTGACTGTACATGTGATGTTTAGTCAAGAGGTTTTTAGTTTCTATGTAGTCTTCAGAATATCCAGTAAAAATGTGGCCCGAATTCATTTGTGGTGTAAGTGGACTTAAGGCACAGACAGAAATTACATTTATCATGCAATCAACTCCTTGAAAGCACTCTACAGCTGTGCCCTTATGGAAGTACATGGCTGTAGGATGATTTTAAAGTCCCTGATATTGTGACAAATTAACCATAATTATATGAGTGCTCGGATGAAGGCACTCCAAACTAGATCACCTTCATTAACTTGTGTCTGATAGGATGGCTGGGATAATATAGCCCAGCCCCGTTCCCGGTGCTGTCTGCATGAAGGGAGTGGGGGAGAAGGGAAGGTAGGGAGCTCAGGCTGGGGTTTGACCTCGCTGTGCTGGAGTGAGGATGGAAGGATTGGAGCCCTCTACATCTACACTTTATTGCATTTGGCTAATTAGCTCCACATTAGTGTCACAGTCTACATGTGCACTGGTACTAGGGTGTTGTAAATGAATTAATACTGCCTCAAGATACTACTGCAGAGATAGCAAAATGCACATGTAGGTGGTGACATGGGCTGGCTGGAGCATGCGGGTCTAAAGTGCAGCTCCACAGGTTGTGCACCCTTGTGGCCCAGCCAGCCCCTCTGCTACCCAATGCCAGCACTTGGAGCTTGATGCTGACCCCCTGGGCCTGATACCAGCCTGGGGCTGCTCTGCCCTGGTTCAAGCTGCTGCTGTTCTGGGTGGACATGTAGACGCTGTGTCCAGAAAGAGTTGACTCTGAATCAAAAAGCTCCAGAGTTTATTGCATCACATTAATTGAATGTATAGATGCACCAAGAAAGGCCTAAACTAGACATCTTTATCCAAACACCCCTGAACTTCAATAATTTTCAGGTCAGAACTTCATCCAACATATCAATGCACAGAACTCTAATGAAGTTCAGATCCAAACCCAAATATTGTGCCTTAGGACTATCTCTAATATCTACTATTACCATCAGTTTATCAATTCCCCTTTCTTCACATAAGTTTTTCAATTAATCAATTGTAACTACAACACTCTGGGGAAGAAAGTTATCTCTTTGTTTTGATTACTCAGAAATAGTAACACAAATTCCCGCCTCCCAAGCCAAATAATAATAATAAGGTTGTAGAAACACAGTAAATGATACAAAGGACACGGAAAGATAACCAAATACTTTCTATTAAATCAGCTGGGTCTTCTGTGATCTTGTTAGGTGTCTGTCATATTTTATAAAGTTCCATTTCTACTTTTTTTAAGTGTCCTCCAAAACTTATGGTGAATTTTAAAACATGCTGTAAATCATGGTGCTCCTAGAATCCTATCTATTTTCAAGGCATTTAGTACACATTTATATTCTGGTTGATAGGTGCCACTTTGAAGTGATGTTTTTGGCCACTGGAAGGTGAAGCCTGGAGATTCTTGTTTGGAGTACTTACAGACTGACCACACTTCCCCACTGATTCTATTCCTCCTTCTAACACCAACTACCTCCATCCATTTTAGAAAACCATAGCACATCAGAATGTCAGGCCCTATGGGAAAGGTGGGGTGATGGTTATAGTAGGCAAGGTGGCTTTAAGAATTCAGTTTGCATTCTGAGGTTGTTTGTCTGCTGGGAAAGGTATATCAAGTCAAAGCAAATACCACCACCAATAGACCCAGTACTTAATGAGCTATATATAACATACTTCTCCAAAACCACCCTTTTTATACCTGGACCAGACACTAGATGCATTTACATACAGTTTTTATGCAAGCTCTTCCTGATTAACACCGGGCACGTCTTCATGAGACACCACTGCACAGTGGTTATTGCACATTTATTTAGTACTTGTATAATCAAGTATTCAATAAATGTGCTGCAACTGGAATTACTGTGCAATAGTGCTGGCAAATGCCTTTTTAATGATGCTGTTACCCAGTAGTCTAATAATACTGTGCAATTGTGTATTAGTACTCTTTGTGCTGTGTTGTGCTACTGTGCAGTATTATTTGGCTCCTGCACAGTTAGCATCGTGTGCAGATGTGCCCATTGGCATATGTGAGAGCAGAATCAGGCCCATTATTTTTTCTGATCTGAAGTAAATCAATTATCTCAGTTAAAGTAATGGAGCTGTCATACTTTGCTTTCCTGTCCAAAAAATAAGGGGGCGGGAGTGGGGGGCAAGATTAGCATGTGAGCTCTAAAGAGCTTTCTCTAACTTTAGAATCCTTATAAGGTAGCTATAATATGTCTATAAAAATGGGAATAAAGGTGATGCAGCCAGCTTGTGCTTCCTGGAAAAGCTCACCCCAGAACGGTCACATCTTCCTGGAAATGAAATATGGACAAAGCATTCCATGTGGACTGGAAAATGAAGCTGTAGGGAATTAGGAAACAAGGAAGGGAAGGCTGAAGAGAAATCTGTCAAGAATAAAATCATAATGCAATAAGAGATTTCTTTATAAATGTTGCACTGCAGTCTAAGATGAAAAGCAAAATCTTATTTTGCTCTAGTGCTCAGAGCCTATTGCATTATACTGGGAAGACAGTGCATTTTTGCCACAATTCAGGTTTTGGTTTTCATGCTGAGCCTAGTGGGAAACAGTGCCACTATGCTTCAAGGTATTAGGTCTGCTTATTAGAAGTTACATTTCTGGTAAACAGCTCCAGCATTAATAAATATCTTCATAATATAGGTCTGCTTAAATAACTTTTTGCCTTGTCCTGTTTCTACTGCAGTTAATGGGGGGGGCGGGGGGAAACAAACAAAAAAGCCCCTGAGTGTAGAAGAAAAAATAAAATATTCTGAAGGAGAAAGGGATTTGGTGGTAGGGGTCTGCTACAGACCCCCACATCAAGGGGAAGAAATAGATGCGGGGCTCCTGAGGCAGCTCATGGAGACCATAAAAGCTAAAGAGGTGGTAGTCATGGGGGACCTAAACTACCCAGACATCTGCTGGGAGACACAGACGACAAAGTCCCACTGCTCACGCAGGTTTCTAACCTGTGTACAGGACTTCCACCTGACACAGGAGGTACATGGTCCCACTAGGGGGAATGCCATACTGGATCTGGTATTGGTAATGGGGGATGACATGGTAGGGACCTACAGATCGGTAGCCATCTGGGGGACAGTGATCACCTAATAATAGAATTCACCATAAGGCGGCGAGTGGGTAAGGTAACTAGTAGGGTGAAAGTGCTAGACTTTAGGAAAGCTGATTTAAATGAACTCAGGCAATTAGTCAAGGACACACTGCAGAGTAGGAGTTTTGAAGTGATGGGAGCCCAAGAAGGGTGGCTGTGCCTTAAGGAAACGATCCTTCGGGCACAAAGCGAGACAATCCCCATGTGGGGTAAAAGAGGGAAAGGGGCCAGGAGGCTTCCCTGGCTGACCGCAGAAATCCAGGGCAGCCTAAGGGCCAAAAGGGGAGCACATAAAAAGTGGAAACAGAGAGATCACCAAAGACGAATATACCTCCTCTGCTCGTGCTTGTAGAGAGGCAGTTAGACGGGCCAAAGCTACCATGGAT
>NW_005843194.1:200085-203472 GCF_000455745.1 Alligator sinensis
TCTTTTTATGACCAGGTTACGAAACGCCTGGACACAGAAGGAGGGGTGGATGTCATATACTTAGACTTCAGGAAGGCCTTCGATACGGTATCCCACCCCATACTGGTGAACAAGTTAAGAGGCTGTGACTTGGATGACTACACAGTCTGGTGGGTGGCGAATTGGCTGGAAGGTCGCACCCAGAGAGTCGTGGTGGATGGGTCGGTTTCGACCTGGAAGGGTGTGGGCAGTGTGGTCCCGCAGGGCTCGGTCCTTGGACCGATACTCTTTAATGCCTTCATCAGCGACCAATTCAGCAGCAGGGGAGAGTGGTGTTGGCACACAGACCCTGCTTGTGAATTGTGGTGAGGGTTGGGGTGGGGTGGAGAGGGAGAGCAAACTTAAGGAAACTCTGGAGATGCAGGCAAGGACTCTGGGTAGACCCTGTGGTGGTGAGCTCATATTGCTCACAGAACATGCAGAACTCTGGTACGAGCTACTCTGACATGGTAGTGAGCTCTGAGAGATCTTGGCATCCATGATCACAGTGAGAGGTAGCCACATCCGTTTTTGGCTGTATGGTGCATGTGCAATTAGCTGTCTTAACTGTGCATGTGCCACACAGCCTCAATGGGTATGACTCCACCCTTTGCCATGATCCTGGGTCTACCCATGTCTAAGGGTAGATTCCAAATGCATGGCTGTTAGGGATACACAAGAAAGACGATGCTTTAGTAGATAAAAAAGGAGCTACACATAGGATTGTCTTGCTATTGTGTTGCTTTAATGAATGAATCATCCTGATGTTGGTTGGGTGACACTGTGGCTACTCAGTAGAAACTTCAGAGCCCTGAGGAATTTAATATAGCTTTTGTATGAATTTTGTGTAGAAATCCAAAGTTGAGCTTGTTATTGTTGTTATGGTCTAGCCCAGCCCTGCACACTTCCATCCTTCACAGTTTACACTTTCTTATACCCATATAACTGTCTAGGGAATCTGTGCATGATGCCAAGGCTGGCCAAAAGGCACTTCTGCAAAAATGCTCATTCCTGAAATTGTACAAAGAATAATATATTAAAGTAAGATTTAGATGAGGGAGATATATGATTATGGTAATAATATACTGGATTTGAGTAACTTCTTCCAAGCACAACTTCATTCTTGGGCTCATAGGAGATGTCTATACACCATGGAAGAAGAATGACCATTTCAGGGATAATTCATAAACCCATCCTGCCTACCTATTCCTGCTCATATGCTCCAAACCTGTAGATAAAACTGTGAGGTTACTCTGGTGTTGTTCCCAGCAGCCACTCAAGTGCCCTGAAGACTTAACTATTATAGGGGTGTACCCTGTGGAGAAACCTCACCACTTCAGGGTGAACAAGGCATGATCAGATCTAGAATTTTGTTAAGGGGGGTGGTGCAGATGATGAAGTACATTATCACATGTAAAATAACATTTTTCTCCAGATGAAAAGAAACTAGAAGCTTTACTACTGTGCTTAGGGCCTAGCATTCAGTTTAAGACCAAAGCAAAACCAAATATAACTTTCACAATCTGCAGAGATGTGAAATAGGAGCTTCCTTACTAGGAGCAGCTAACAGATATCAGATTTGCTAAACAAAGGGTGGCATGATTGGTGGAACATCAAGACCATTAAGCAGAAGAGAGGGTCATTAACACCTGTGGAATTATGAGTTTAGAAGGGGTCAAGTAGTTTATAATAAACCAGGTATTTAATTGACTCCCTTAGCACTTGCTTGACTAGAATTGCTGCTGCCACTCCCAGGCAGTTGATTTTAAATTTTGGGTGGACCAGAAATCAATGGGGGGTATAAGTGCACCAGTGCACCTCCTTTGGAGCCACTCCTGAGACAGGGTATGCTCAGAGAAAGCTTCTGACATGCGGCTGTTATAGCATTAACCAGTCCATCCATCAAGTCTTTAAGCCATAGCTTTACACAGGAGTTGGTATCAGATTCCAAGATTATGCCAATAATGGTGCAGGAAGGAAATTGTTTTCATTTTTGCCTTCTTCCTTTGCAGAAACCACTCGCTCCAGTTTAAGATTGCCCACTCCTTTTGTCTATCCCAGAGTATGGTATAATATGTTCCTTATTCTGTAATGTATTTTTCATTTAATATAAGATGGTGCTTCAGCATTTGTACTTGATTGACAACAATTCATTTTTATTACAAAAAAGATTGAGTTTACACATCACATGTTCACATCAAAGTGCATGTAGATCCTTGCATAGTAAGATATTATTCTGACCTGAAATATGTGAAGAAAAATGTTCCAGCATCTGGTAATATTTGCATTTTATTTTTACTAATGACTTAATTTTTCACCGTTGTAGATAAGCTTTGGGACAGCCACATTGCTGTGATTTATCAGTAGAGGCCTGCTTTCTTACACAGTTGTATTATAAAGACCTTTTGTAACACTTTATACTTTAGTGATTTTAAGAGATCAGCATTCATCATTCTCTATCTTGTTGGGCAACACTTCTATGAGAAAAGCTAGAAATTGAATTGATCTTCCAACTTTAATAAAGTATTGGTACAATGGTGAAGTGTTATTGGTCATGCTTGTCTTGCTGTCTGTTTTAAATTGTAGGTCTTATTGCCAGTGTACACATAAAGCAACTGTAGGTGCAAACAATGTAGGAATGAGAATAGCAATCACTTTAGAGAACGTAGAATACTCTATCCAGAACCTCTGCTGAGATTTTGCGCTGAAATCATGTTGTATCTTTAGTTATTTTCCTGCTTTTATTGAAACACAGAAAGTGTTCTCCACAGCAAGGACTGTTCACAATCCTAGTTTTGAATTATTAGGATTTTCTAAATTATGCAACACATAAAGAATAAATTGCATATGTCCATCACAACTCTGATTTGCTGAAGTTTGGGGTGGGGGGGTGTGTGTGTGTGTGTGAGAAAGAGAATTGCATGTAACTTCTATTAGATTTATTCTTGGTGGTTTAAGATGAAATCACATTGTCAATGTTGTTACCCTCTAAAAATAGAAAAAAGCAATACCAAAGAAAAAAAAAATATTTGAGCTCAGGCTCTGCCACATTCTGGAAAATTATAAACTTAATTGAAGTAAAAATACTCTGACCTTCCAATTGTACATTCTGGTTGTTGATAGTATTGATTATTAATATTGAATATTGATCATTCTATTAACATAATATTTAGGAGTGATAGTCATGCTAGGTATATTACAAACACAGAACAAAAAGGATAGTTTGTATCCCAAAGAGTTACAGTCTAAATATATGCTAATGAATAGACACAGATAGATATAGGAATTTAAGGAAGCAACAAAAATGTTTTGAACATCCTGATAAATAGCAGCCTCATTACACCAGTAGCCAAACTGATATAACGTTGG
>NW_005843194.1:203503-207910 GCF_000455745.1 Alligator sinensis
GGGGGGGGTTTCTAATTATCAGCCACTAAACTTCTCTAAATCCTCCCTAAAATGTGGAGCCCAGAACTGTGCTCTACATCCTAGATAGGGCTTAACCAGCACTGATCAGAGTGGTACTATCACCACATGTCTTATGCCTAGTAATCCTGTTGATGCATCCAATAAGTGTGTGTCTGAGAGACTAAAAACCATGGCTTACTTATGTTGAATATATAATCTATTCAATCTCACAGATCATTCTAGGGAGGTAGTGCCACTGCCTAGCTAGTTCTCTCAATCTGTATTTGTTCATTTGGTTCTTCTTCCCTAAATTAGCGCTATACATATAGGACCATAGGAATGTAGGGCTAGAAGGGACCTCATGAGGTCACCTAAACCTGCCCCCTGCTCAAGGCAGGATCATTCCTGACTAAATAATACCAGCTAAGAGTCTGTCCAAACTGCTCTTGAAAATTTCCAGGGATGGAACCAGAACTTCTCTAGGTAGCCTGTTCCAATGTTTAATCCCTCTCTTTGTCCACAAATTCTTCCTAATCTCCAACCTACATTTCCTCTAACATAGGTTGAGGCCATTGGTCCTACTTCTGCCTCTAGATCCAGAGAGAAAAGTAAACATCTGTCCTCTTTGTAATCACCCTTCAGGTAGTTGGAGCCTGTTACGAACACCCCTCCCTGTCCCCGCCCCCGCCCCCACCCAGCTCAGTCTTCTCTTCTCCAGATTAAATGGTCCTATATCTCTCAACCTTTCTTCATAAGTGATATTTTCCAGGCTTCTAGTAATTTTTGTTTGTTACACTTAACTCCTTTTTTTTTCCCAATCTGTCTACATCTCTCTTGAAGTGTGGGACCCAAAACTGACTCCTGGTGAGAACTACCCAGTACCAAATTGATTGGAAGAATTATTTCCCTTAATTTGCAAGAGATACTCCTGTCTCTTATGTCTACTGTAACCCAGGTCCTTCTCTGCAGTACTAAAGCCTAGACAAATGAAACAATTATTCCCCAGTCTGTATTTCTGCATGCAATTATTCCATCCCAAGTGCTGGGCTTTGCATTTGTCCTTGTTGAATTTAATCTGATTGACTTCCAGACCATTTTTCTGGTCTCTCCAGTGTCAAAGGCCTTACTAAAGTCAAGGTATATCACACCTACTGCTCTCCCCTGCCTCACCCACAGAGCCTGTATCATTATCATAGAAGAAACTTATCATAGAATAATTTAATTATGTTGTCTCTAGACCAGTTTTCCAATAAAATTCCTTTTGAAATCTCCTATCCTCTAAAACATTTATAATCCTTCCAAATTCCATGTGCTCTTTATGAAGAAATATGAATGGAAAGTTTTAAGGTAGAATCTGGAAAAAGATAATGAAAATCTTTAAAGAAGAACAAAAAGGTAGCTTTGCAAATGTTTATAGGGAGCTCTTTCCAAGGTAGGTAGCAATATGTGAAAAACTCAGTGATGCATATTTAAAGGTGTCACAATTTCAGTAGCCAGTAACAAATCATAGGAAGAGTTAGAGATAAGCTATGATGTGTCTTGAAGGCGAAAACAAACTGTATACATTTGAAGCAACACAGAAAGGAAAGCCAGCAGAGACATGCACAGAAAGGAAGTTACATGGCCAAGTTAACGAGTAAGAAAAATAATCATTGCACTCTTTTCAGGACAAGACTGCATGTATTCAACACCAAGGAAAGAATAAGATGTGAGATAAGAGCCTATGTCAGAGTTTTAGCTATGCAGATGTTAGGGCAGTCTGTATTTTATAAAGAATTAGTAACATTTTAAACCTAGCCTGGCTGTTACAATGGAGAGAGCGGTCAGGAATGAGGGTGATGTCCAGGTTAAGATCTTGAATGACAGAATAATGGCATTACACACAGTGATTAAGAAAGAGGGTTCCAAGTTTTGGGAGGAAAATTTAAGTGCTCTATTAGAGTTCAGTTCAGACTGAGCTGTTGGCTAGCATTCCATAGGGAGATTTCAGAGAGATGGGCCAAGATTTTAAATAAGATATAAAAAGACATGCCTGGATCAGAGAATAGCAATGTAAACTGTCAGAATAGATATGATAGCTGAATTTGTTTTTGTGAATTAATTCCTCCAGAAACAAGGAATAAAGGAAGAAAAGGAGAGGAACTAGGTCTGAGCACTGTGAAATTTCAACAAAATGTTGGAAAGGAACGAGGCAAATTCTTTAAAGAATCCTTGAAAGGCATTCACTGGGCACGTCTACAGGTGATATAAATCCAACACAATAAACTTCGGCGCAGTTCACATCAAAGTTTATTGCTCCCAAGAGCAGTGTTTACACATGCACGCAGGTCCACAGCACATTGAACCAGAGCAGAGCAGCCCCAGCTGGCTGGGGTCCCAGGTAGGCCTGTGTGAATAGGGAAGCATTTGATTTGGATTCAGCTGATTCAGAGGACAGTGATTTGATGATTCAAATCACTGTCCCCAATCGATTTGGCCAAGTCAGAATCGGAGATTCAATACTGATTCGGAGATTCGAATCTGCTGGGGAGAGGCAGGCACAGCCAAGCAGCTGCAGATTCTCCCACAGCTCCTCCAGTTTTTCTTGCCTCTCCCTGGATAGGGGGGAGCCATGGGAGAAGCCCCCATGACTGCCCTGCCTGGCCCCATCTCTTGTCCAGCCCCAGCCTCCTGGCACTTTAAAAAAAACCCAAAAAACCCCCTCACACTCACTGGCTGCAGCAGTGGGGATCAGGGCCTCTGGGACCACATCACATTGATCCAGCACATGGCAGAACTCTCCTGTATAGTGCAGAGCTGTGGGAGGAAGTGGGGATCACCCACTTCTCACCCACTTCTGTCTGGCACCCTTACAGCAGCTGCCCCATGGCATGGGTGCAGCATGGCTCAGCAGGGCACTGCACACTGTCTGGGAGCTGGGGCCACTGGGGCTGAGCAATGCCAGGATCCAGCTGATAGGTGGAGCTGCCCCAGCTCCCAGACAGTGTGCGGTGTCCTGCCAAGCCACACTGCACCCATGTCATGTGACATCGGGTAGGGGGAGATTACCACTGCCCCCCACTGCCCTGCACTGTGCAGGAAGGCTCTGCCATGAGCCCCCAGATGGCCTGATCACCACTGCTACATCCAGTGAGTGCGGGGATTTTTTTTTTTTTTTTGAAAGTGCTAGGACTAGGCTGGGGCCAGGCAGGAAATGGGGCTTAGCAGGGTAGCCATGGGGGCTTCTCCCATGACTCCCCCTGCCTTTGGCGATGCAGGCACAGCTGGAGGAGCTGCATGAGAACCTGCAGCTGCTATGCTGTGCCTGCCTCTCCCTAGCCAATCCAAATCTCCTAATCTTTTCCAAATTGCACAGCCCTAGTCCCAGGGGCCATCCTGCCAGCTCAGGGCTACTCCTACCTGGTTAAACATGCTGGCTACACATGCATTGCAGCAGAGTAAATAAGGAAAGAGAACTTGGGTCAGGTGACCCCAGCGATCATCTGACTTTCTCCTTCATAGGATCATTTTCCATTCTTTTTATCCTCCCCTTATACAGTTCCTACTAGCTCTACTGTGTGACTCCTCCTCCTCTTCTCCCCTTGCATGTCATTCCTGAACAGATTTACCCATCCATAACAGTGCTTCCAGTCATGTGAACTATCCTACCAAGTTTCTGTTATTCCAAGCACGTCATAGTTCTGTGACTGTGCAAGGACTTCCAATTCTTCCTGCTTGTTTCCCAGGCTCTGTGCATTCATGTACAAGCACCTAAGGTAACTAGTCAATTGCCCTGTTTTCTCTGGAAGAATGAGAACATCTCCCCTGTTGCCCCCTCCTGCTTTCTCTTTCTCCAGGTCACCCACTTCCCCGCTTACCTCAGGACCTTGGTGTCCATCCCCTGGCCAACTTAGTTAAAACCCTCCTCATTAGGTTAGCGAGCCTGTTTGCAAAGATGCTCTTCCCTCTCTTTATCAGGTGGATCCCATCTTCTCCCAGCAATCCTTTTTTGAACATCATCCCATGGTCAAAGAAGCCAAAGCCCTGCTGATGACACCACCTGTGCAGCCAAGCATTGATCTGCAGGATGCACCCACTCCTGCCTGGGCCCTTTCCCTTGACCAGAAGGGTTGAAGAGAATACTACCTGAGCCCCTCTCCCCTTCACCCTTGCACCCAGAGTTCTGTAGTCACTTTTGAGCTTCTCAGGGTCTCCCTTGGTGGTATCATTGGTGCCCACATGGATGAGCAGCATGGCATATTAGTCAGAGGGCCAAATGAATCTCAGTAATACCTCTGTGACATATTGGATCCAGGCTCTGGTCAAGCAGCAGACTTCCCGAGACAACAGGCCATGCTTGCAGATGGATCCCTCCATCTCACACAGAAGGGGAGTAGATCAAGGGCTCAGTGAACAACTGTTCAGCAG
>NW_005843194.1:207920-237579 GCF_000455745.1 Alligator sinensis
CTGGAAGACTGTTTCAGGCTCAAAATTAGGAAAAACTTCTTCACAGTTAGGGTGCCCAGACTGTAGAATCAGCTCCCTCCAGAGGTGGTTCAATCACCTACCCTGAACATCTTCAAGAGGAGACTGGGTGGTCACCTCGCTGGGGTCACCTGACCCAAGTTCTCTTTTCTGCCTCGTGCAGGGGGCTGCACCCAATGATTTTCCAAGGTCCCTTCCAGCCTTACAATCTATGGATCTCTCTATGAATATCAAATGTCGTTTTAGCTAGAAAACTGATCATGTAAACCCTGCTTTGTGCCAGAAATCCACAGCAAGTTGACACCTTGGGCCAAAGTATGACTCAGCTGCAACCAATGACACACTGGCCAGAGCAGCTTTCAAGTCTGTTCATTATATAACAGAATTGGTCATTCTGTGATACTGGTTAGTGAGAAAAGCTACCCAGGCATTTAGGGGCAACACACAGCAATAGCACTCTGGTTGGTTAACAGGGCAATTCAAGGCTGTAGCTTTAAGCTTCTTTTCAGATTTTCATTTTGTTTCTGATTTCTGTCATGAGCTCCTGTCGTCTCCACTTTCGCCCCATCTATTTCTGGAATAAAGAAGAGCAAAATGTTTTGTTTTTTTCTGGGTTACATGTGGGGTGATATTTGCATCCTGTTTCTTATTCTGGGCTAAATCTAATGTCTCAAATAGCTGGGCAAGAGTGACTATTACTGCATTCATCATTCATGATAGGCTGTAATTATAAAGGGGTTTAGTGTTATTGGATTGATTCATAGGCTGATGCTTACAGTTTCAGCTGCATTATCAAAATGTATTCCCTGACTTGTGAATGTTCAGAAGCAGGAAGAGATCTCTCTGAAGGACAACAAAGAAATAGGAAAGTAGGAGATTTGCTTCAACTGAAACGAATGCAAATGGTATCTCTATTCATTTCATTCACAGCAATCTGCCACCTCTCCCTTTCTGTTTCACGCCAAAAATAGGAGATAATATGGGAAATAGTAATGGAATAAGTGGACAGAGTCTGACCATTAAAATGTTTACTATTCCAGCAAGATGCCTGCAGATTTTACAAAATTGAAACTGGAAAGGTGTTAGACTTGCTGCTGGTTTCTATTCATTTGAATGGCAGAAACCCAGAACTCTGTTTTATGATTTCATGTAGAGGGTCAATCTATTATCTTTTATTCCTGGGATCAAATAGCATTTTTGTGAGGATTATGTTCCTGTGGCATCTGAAGTGGAACGAATTGAAGAGGTTTGAATGCTGAACTTATTTTCAGAACTGAACTACTCTACAAATACAGAATGGACTTGGAAATTGAACTTTAAAATATTAAATGGATTTTTAAAAGTTCAGAATATAAAGATTCTTTTTTAAAAAGACCATGTGCAAACCCAACTATAATCCAGGAAAATAACAAAATTAGACTAAATATTATGTATGCTGGAGCTACGTGGCGTCACTAAATGTTAGTTTCCATTTTCTGTGTTAAACACAAAACATGATGAAGCAAATAAAATATATTTTGGGAGAAGATAATTTTTCCTAGTCTGTAGTTATGAAAATGTTATACATAATACTTTACTGAATTTAAGTGTAAAAAAAATTGTAATATGCAGATTATCATATTTCCTTGCATACAGTGTGCCACACAATAAGATACGGACTTTTTTGAAAAGCAGAATGAAGAGAAAAAGATCTTTCCTTGTAGTAAAAACTGGGTGCATCTACATGTGCAATCACCCTGATGCAATAAACTCTAGTGCAGTTTATGCTGGAGTCAGCTGTTCCCAGGAGCAGCATTTACATATGTGTCCAGTATTGCAGCAATTTGAGCTGGGGCAGGGTAGCCCCATGCTCCAAGTGGTGACACTGGGCAGTGGAGGGGCTGGCTGAGGCACAAAGGGGCTACAGTGTAGGGCTAGCCAGCAGGAAGCCTCCACACTAGGTCTAGAGCTAGCCAGCAGGAAGCCTCCACACTAGGTCTGTCATGCCCCAGCCACCCCGAGGCACTGTCTACATGTGTGTTGCAGTGGTATAAATTACTCCACAGTAGGATAGTGCTTGTCCTGAACAGTATTATCCTATGACAGAGTTAATTAATTTACTTTTAATTAATTAGTCAACTTTGTAGTAAAGTGTGCTGGACACATCCCCACATGCAGGGGCTTGTGCCTGCAGTGGCAAAAGTAGTAGTGGCACATATTTGTGCTGCAACTTTTTGCTGCAGTGCATGCACTTGCATGTGTGCTTTGGTGTGGGGCAATTTGCCCCGCTTTGGGGAAACTGCCTTTTCCCTGCTCCTCCTGGCTCCTGACATGCTGGAGCTGCTGGGGAGCAACTAAAGGAGTGGAAATGCTCTGGCCAGGAGCCAGAGCATTTCCCTGGAGAATTGAGCCTTTGTGTTTTCTGGCACACACTCCTGTCATGTACACCATGCTCCTTTTTTTCTCACCATGATCTTTTGTTTGTTTGTTTTGCTACTGTGATTTCCTGGTAGCAAAATTTGCCTTGTGCTTCAAATTTGCAATGTTGGAAACGTTATAACATTCTGGGTGTATGGTTTGTGGTGCCACAAACTGCATGTCCCTGCACGTGCAGATGTGGCCACTGATGTGGCAGCTAGGAAGCTAAGTGTGCTAAACATTCTGTTCCCAGTGAATCAAATGCAGTTTTTACTTTTGCCCAGTAAGTAGCAGAAACAGCTTTTACCATATTTCCCACATATGATATGCACCCAATTCCCAGCAGCTGTTTTTTTAGAAAGAGTATGAATTGTATGTGAGAAAACATTATACAGTTATTTTTTCTAAACCAAGGACAAAGGCAGATTAAAGCCCACTGTGTGTACTGATGGTGAAAGTGAAGGGACATTTGGAGATTTCTACAAATTACAACTTTCTTTAAAAAGCAGGTATGTGGTTCATTTATTTAAAAACAAGAGTTTCTTTATGTTCCTCAAGGTTGTAGCAATTATGTGTATAATCAAAGGAACAAAAGCATATAATAGAGCAGTATGAATGAAATATAACCATTTCAGAATTGCTAAGGAACATAAATACTTATTATTATATATTTTAAGGTTTTCACCAAAAATGTAGACAGTATTGATTAAAGTAAGTAAATTACAGTTAATTTTGGATAGTCAGTGCAGAGTAATATCTTCTGAAAAAAAAGTCAATTTTTGCTTTTTCTTCTGTTTCCTTTCAGTTGTTTTAGTTCCCAGACCTGAAAGATATTCCATATAAATGAACCTTCATGTCCAAATTTAGATGTGAATAGTTAAAGTGCATTAACAAACATGTAAATGCATTAAAGCACATTAATGCTGTGTGTGTGGACTGACCTGGTACTAACTTTAGCCCCAAGTCAGTCCACACACAGTGTTAATGCACTTTAATGCTTGCACATGTAGGCACCTGCCTAAATTCACTTAATGTGCATTAAGCTAATGCACATTAAATTTAGGCGTGCTTAAATGCATGTGTAGACATACCTTCTATGTAGGCTATCAATGCCTACAACTTCCTAAAAGAGGCATTATACAACCTCCTAAAAGAGGCATTAATCCTTTAGACATTCACAAAACAGATCAAACTCATCAGGAATCAAGCTAACAACCTAAAACATTTTATATTTTCTTTGAAAAGAGTCTGTAGCTTTAGAAATTGAAATATGAACATTGAGACATAATTAATTGTGAAATCAATACTCTTCTTATTATAAGCAGTTGGTGCAGAAGAGAATGAGAAAAAAAAATCACTATTTCAGTCATTATTCTGGCCCAGGAAAGCTAGCTCTAAACCATGGCAGATTTATGTTAAATTATTGGAAGAGTAAAATGTCTGCCTTCAAACCCTTGGCAAAATTCATTTCAGCCACATTTGATCAGTTCTGCCAAGCCCATTCAGCATATCTTTGAATCACATACATCCAATTTAAAGAGCAATATAATATAAACCTGGTATAAATTGCTTTATTGTATATTTAGTTTTCTAGAATGTCTTAATAGCTCTATATATTAGTGTGATGGGGGTCCATCCCCAGGCCTGTCTAATGTAGGCCTGACCCTCTGTCTCTGGGTTACCCACCTACCTATCTCACCTGCCATGCCTTGATGGAACAATAATTATGTTATTACTCAGATGGGAGGCTGCCCATTTACTACCCCAATGCTAGGGGTCACTATCCACTGCTCCAAACCTCCTGCACGTGGTGGTCCATGGCTCGCAGATGATATAAGTGTTGACCTGTGCCCCAGGATGTTGGGTCGGCTCACTCCCTATCACTGTACCTCTTGGCATTGGCGTCTGCCCCCTGTCTCTGCACCTCATGGCACTGTGCCCCCTGGTGCTGGGGCCTGATCACTCACTCTTGCGGAGCCCCCACAGCACTGGGGTCTGATCACCCCCTGTCACTGTGTCCCCCTGGCACTGAGGTTTTGCACAGTAGTGTGCCCCAGTGAGGCCTCCTCCTCCCCACATAGCCTCAGGCCAGTCCACCAGATAAAACAGTAACATAAATATAAGCCCCCTGGGCTATAACATAATACAAATCATACAAGCCACACTCTGGCTCCCTAAAAACCCCAAACTGCTCCTTGCATATTAAGCACCCCCCAGCTCTGGGTACCTTGTAGACTCCTGGAGCCTTATTAGCCACAGCAATGGTGTGGCCAGCAGCCACAGCATTCCTAGGTAGTTCTGCTCTGCAGGAGCTCTCTTCCCCTGGCTGCTTGCCAGAAACCTCCTCCTGCCAGCCTCAGCCCTGGTGCCCAGAGGCCTATCCCCTTCCTGCCAGCTGATTATTCCGGGTGGTTGGGCTATTAACCCCTACCCTCCTGGTGCTTGATGTTCCTGTAGACTCAGGTCTTAAAGGGGCAGTCCTGCCTCTTAGTAACAGGGCTAGGGTTCCCTGTTACAATTAGGTTTTGGACTTTGATGCTTGTATTTTCTTCTACTAGTTAATAATTGTCCCCCATTATTTAATAGAATCCACAAAATTGCTCCTTTGTATGCAAACTTCACAAAAAAACACATACTCTACTTTCAGTTGTCTATATAAGTTGTCTAAAAACATAGCTTTTGTTTTTTGCAATCTATTGAATAATTTGAAAATATTGACATAGCAATTTTATATTGTTTTCAAACCTGCGGAAAAGATATGACAGTCCTTTTTAATAATTTAATACAATTGACATATTAGCACTTGACCGGAGTTTAATATTCTCTGGAAAGGCAAAAACATAAACATAAGCATTTTATTGATAAGGAAAAGCTGAGGATAACAAAACAATATTGAATATCCCTCCACTAATCAGTGAGTGGACAGTATAGTCACAATTTGTTCGATAAAGACTTCCTTAGAACTAAGTTGTACATATCAACATATAAGGGTGATGAAAATTCTGTCCCAGTTCTACACTTCTGAGGAAGATATTTATATTATCCAATCAAGTTTTTGTCTGAATAGACAAACAGGGACCTACTGAATTCATGATTCTGATTTTCAAGGAAACGATTAATTCAGGTGGGCTTTGTGAAAAATGTCAGGCTCTGTGAAAAACATCAGGTTCCATGATTTTGGTGAGCTCACTGAACTCCCCCCACCCCCCCAAAAAACCCCTCCCCCCTGCCAAAACATAATGAAAATAAAATGCTAGCTCTCCAGAGGGAGCAGTGTTCATGGTACTGTGAATCAGCCACACAACCCATGAGAACGGAAGAAGGCAAGGAGGCTGCCAATATGAAGGGCTGCCAGTAAGATGGCTGCCACCCCTGCCCTTCACTGCTGATTGGCTGGGGGGCTACGTGTCTTACAGCCCTGATCCTCTCCACCAATTGGCAGCAAGAGGCAGGGCTGTATGACAGACAGCCTTTGCGCCAAGCTGCTCTCTCACCCCTGGTGGGCTTTGGGGTCACTACCCCCTGGAACAGGGCTCCACTATGCAGATCTTCTGGGGCCTCTGACTCTGTCCTGCCCACTGGCTCCATAGCCCAAGCACCGTCTGGCTCCCTGGACTCAAACTTTTGCTATGGGTTGGATGCCCGGGCTGCCTTATGTAGCACCGGGGCTTAGTCCACTCCTGGACCCTCTGTGAAGCATTGTCTGCACTGAGCACCTAGCCCAGTGCCAACAGCTGTAAGCCCTAGCTGCCTCAAGTGGATACCACTATCTCTGTCCCTCAATGCAGCTCCTTCTGCACTAAGTTCCCTGCCTCGTGCTGGGGGTTGGGGACCTGAGCCGCTTACAGCGGCTCCCAGGATCCTGCTCCATGCACCATGCTCTGGCTTCATGCCAGGGATTGCAGAGCTGAGCCACCTCATGCAGCTCCCAGGGTCTAGACATCGTGCACCATACCATGCACTGAGAGCCTGGCCACTGGAGCCATCCACCACTCCCCACTGATGGAAATCTTCAGGGGCTTTTTTGGGCTACAGCTTCACACTGCTGAGCAGCTCTCCTCAGCTCTTCTAAGCCCTGCTCTTTTCTCCATCCCCTGACATATCTGCCATGTGCTGGGCACACAGCTCCTTTTATTCACTCTGGAGGCTTTGCCCCTGGAGTGCTATCAGACCTGAAAAGTGCAGGCTACAATCAGGTCTGAGGCTTTTTTTTTTTTCTCTTGCCGTGAGCAGAGGCAGTGTAAAGCCCCTCTGAACAGTTACCCAATTGGTGGATGGGCTCCACCAATCACAGTGGAGATTCTCTGAGCCCAGACACAACGGGCTGTATTGGTAAGTTCTCAACACAAGTATTTGATAGCTTGGGTTAACCCATTCCCAATCTAAGTTAATTCACTTCCCCAGATCCTTAGTTCAACATCTGCAGAAATGAGCGTTTAGATTAATCTAACTGTAGTTACATCATTCTATATCTAATGGCTATATATGCCCTCAATCTCAAATCTTCACTTTATCCTCTTGTCCTTTACCTCTTGTTTCCCATGACTCATTTCTTAGTTTGACCTTCTACACAATTTATCTTTGACCCCTTTGATCTTTTCATAAAGTCTTTCATACTTTTATTGATGGCGTTTTAAGATTTAAAATTATAGTACATGACTGTGTATTTTGTGATTAAAATTTATAAGATATATAATTAAGGCCTGACCTAGCATACAACATGTAAGAGAAACGCCTGTTGAAATGAGAAGTGATTAATCAACATGAAGGATTCCCTACCATTAAAATCAGTGGTAAAACAATGGCAAATGACACTGCCTTGTTTAGCCCAGCAAACCAAAGGATGAGAGGTGATAAACTTGCTTTAAATATATGCAGCAGATGGAATAAACAGCAGAGATCAGCCAGAGCTATTCAAGTTAAAGGATAATGTTGGCAAAAGAATGGATTATATTAACTACTATGAATAAATTGAAGCTGGAAATTATAAGATTGCTAATACTTAGATTTCTAGAACTTTCCAGGAAAAGTAATGAAGGCAAAATTTCTACCTTGTTTTAAGGCTGAGTTTGGTAAATTTATTTCAGCAATTGTAGAACATATTTGCCTGGTACTGGGCCTAGATTTAATGATCCCCTCTTATGTTCTTATGAGTTAGCATGAGGAAAGCATGACTAAACTCTAAATTATGGCTTCGTAAACATCCAGTGAAGGAGATTTAGCCACACATATTATTTAAAAAAGAATACAAGATGCATGGCTAGATCATTGGTTCTGCTTTGAATATCCCAACCCCATACTCTAGCTACAAACTATTGATGAGGAAAATGGTTGAACTTGATATTTTTACTTTTAGGAAAGAAAAACATGACATAGTACAACACAAAACAAAGGCAATGATGATGAACTGTGAATTTGCAGTAAGTTTGGAAACAATCCTATCAGATGGGAGACATCTGGAGCATATTATCAAGTGCTACATTACAGATTCCCTAAAAAATTGGAAAGTAATTAGGTAAGGGAAATAAAAAAGGAAGAAATGTTTACAGAAATAAGTTTTCTAACAAACTGAAAAATAAACATTTGCAACCACAATCTGTTCAAGGGGAGAGAAAAAAATTCTACCTGGCAGTAACCAAACGCATGTTGGTTATCTTCTTTGTACTACATACAAAATGTTCCAAAGCCCTAGAGTCACCTCCATTCATTTGTATCATCTGCTCTTTGAGGCTAGGGGGAAGAATGAACTAACAATGATGTTAATTAGTTGTTATCATAAAGATTGCCTGTATGTGCTCAATAAAGTTCATTGCTTTCTAAGCCACAGTTTGCAAGTCATTGGGAGTCCTGGTTTCAAGTCTTATCAGAAAATTCTGGTAAACCTAAAAAGGGTTTGTGTAAAACATCAAAGGTCCAATGTATTCTTTCCAAGGGAAGATTTTGAAGGAATCTAAACTGGTAATTCCATCCTAGACAAGGATTGTTGAAAGCTTACCACTTCCCAACTGCATGCTTCATAGATCTGCCCTTGGATTGGAATACATGGAGGCCCCTGAAGCTGCTCAGTGAAATGGTTGTCTTCTCCATTTCTCTCCTACTATTAGTCATTTCAAAAAAAATAAATAATAAAATGATCCCTTCTATTCAATGGACTGAAATGAAATATTAGAAAAAAACTTAGAGAACAGGTAACACAAGCTAAGTACAGACATTCAAAACGTCCAAGGTGGAAGTGCTCTAAGTATTGCACTTTACTCAAAGCACTGGTACTAGAACAGATCTAGAACAGATATGTGCTGTTCGGTGGGGGCTCTCAGAGCCTGCTTGTGCTGACTGAGACCAGAAGCTTGGAGGTGCTCTTGTATCCCTCCCAGTATTCTGCATGGGCTCCCCAGGCTGCCAGAAACTCCTGAGTACAGCCAGATGGGCAAGCCTCTGCTGGTTGATTGCCTGGCATGGGAGAACCAGCCCCACTCCTCCCCCCAACTGCTCTGTCAGCAACAGGAATCACAGAGAAGCAGGGCTGGAAGGCACCTATGGGCCCAGCTGGGGACAACTACAGGTTGGCATCCAGGAAGAGGAGCCTGCCTTCTGAGTACTGGTAGGGGCAGGCTGGGCACAGGCATCTCCCCAGGGTTGCCATGGAGGCTGGGGGTGCCCATCCCTCCTAGGTCTATAACATATTGGGGGTGGGGAGGGTCAGGGACAGGGTGCAGGTTTGGATTACTTGGGGCCCAGCTGGACACACACACACACCTGTCTCTCATACACATCTGTCTCATACAGATATCCCTCACACACACACATGCATATCTCTGTCTCTCACTTGCACACCTGTCTCACACACACTCACATCTCTCACATGCACTCACATCTCTCACACACACATGCACATCTAACACATACATCTCACACACGTCTCACACACACAGCACATTTCTTACACACATATCTGTCTCACACACACACCTGACACACACACATGCCCCTCTCTGTCTCTCTGTTTTACACAAACACATGCTCCCCCTCCCCCAAGCCTTGCTCCCTGCAGAGAGCTAATGGTGGCAGCAGAAATGGTGCCACACCATGGCCCCACTGGGTCCTGTGCACACAGGGCATGACAGTTTGCAGCTGCTGATTGTTCACTCTACCTGCCTTGCTGCCACCGCCTGACAAGAGGACTCATGCTTCCATTTGTGTGGCAACCCTGCCCTGCCTAGGGACATTGTATAACGATAGAAAAATACAGAGATACAGACACACCCTTCCTCCCCACCTCCTGCCCCCATCTGTGGCTGACAGCTCAGAGCAGCAAAGTTAGCTGAGTTCCGGTGCACCTCTGTGCAAGGGAGTTGGGGAAGTTGGGGAGCCTGCCAAGTCACCTGGCACGTCAATGGAATGTGACGTACCTTGACTTGTGATGGGATCTGATATAGGTGTTCAATTAAGTGATTTAGTCTGATGCCACATCCATCCAGGGTTATCTTAAAGTAGTTAACCCTGCTTTTATAAAGTACTCTGTCTTCCATGAATGTCTGTTTGGCTACAGCTGTAGAGCTCTTTCTGGGCACTTAACATGCAATAAGTATAACACCTGTACTGGCCATGGTTTTTGGAAGTACTTGCACATAGGAAAGTTTGCAGGATCACATATCAAGTTTAGCACTGTATATGCCTGTTTGTCTTTTTAATTTAGTCTCTTACTGAGTCTATGAAATGATTCTCCATGCAGCAGACTGTACTGTAATTTTTACCTCATAAGAAATTTACAATTTCATATCTTTTCTAATGGGATTACCTGAATCATTTACATTTCAGGAAATAACTTCAGAATCAATCACTCTGCCTAACAGGTAACAGCATATATATAAAGAATCCAGATGAATTCAAAAGTTATTTTACTATTAGGAGTTCATCTTTAAAGTTCCTGACATTTATTTGCTTGAAATCTAAAGCCAATATTTAACAAGATTGGTTTTCTATGCAAAGTTCTGATCTATCTATCTATCTATCTATCTATCTATCTATCTATCTATCTAAAACATTTCATAAGAAACAATTTTCATAGTCCTTATTTGAGTTATTGAGGTCTAATATTTCTGTGTATGCACATCTTTATAAAACTGTTTAAATACCATGTTGATTTAATTGTATTAGTCTTTAGATTTCAAATGAATGGATCTGGTTTTGTTTAATCTTTCTTCCGGGGTGACTTCATTTAGTATGGCCAAATGCAAAATGGTTTGGAGTGTTTCTTTTACAATATTCTCCTGTTAAAATTAATGATGAAAGAAACTTTATTATTCCTTTGGAGAAATATTAAATCTCATGCTTCACGATTTAAGCCAAATCTCATGATGAGAAATCAGGAGGAGACCTAATGTTGCGGACAGATTATCCTATGCCGGCCTACTTTATTACTCCTGTATTATAACATATAATACTGGCTGTTGTCACGGAAAGGATGACAACACTAGGTGAATATCTGGCCTAATTCAGTATGAAGACGTCATTAGCCATGTTCATATGAAGTCAGAAAGAAGGCAGTGTAGATTTGCAGTTTATCAAATATAGACAGACCTATAAGAAGTGTGACCAACAGTGATGGATTAAGATTTATTGGGGCCCTGAGCTCCAGCAGGGGAAGGGGTCTCTTCCCCCTCCTGGTGCTGTACTGCCAAGGGTGGGGCACACACACATAGGTAAGGCAGGGTGAACCCGGCCAGGCTGAGGGTGGGGTGGAAGATGCCCACTTCTCCTCCCTGCTCCCCACACCACCATCCCCCTCCATGGCTGGAGCAGAGCTGAGTGGGGCAAGGGCAGATGTGGGCTGACCACCATGGGCTCAGGGCTCTCTGCCCTGCTCTCTCTGCCCTGGGGGCTCTGCACTGGCTATGTGCCCCCTGCCCACCCAGCAGCAGGAGGCACAACTTGCCGCCCCCACTGCTGCTGGGCAAGCAGTGGGTATGCAGCTAGTGCAGGGCTTCTGTGGGAAAGACAGCAGAGAGGACAGCCCTGAGCCCATAGCAGCAGCCCACATCTGCCACGCACACAAATATGGGGGGGGCACATCCCCCCATGACATCCCTTGGGGGATGTGTACAGCAGCAGGGATCCCTCCCCCACATCCCCTGGATGAGCCACCCACAGCTCCATCTTGCTCCCCACCCCAGCCCCGGGTCCCATGCACTACCTTGGCTGGGCAGCATCCCCTGCCCCACTTCCTCCCTCACTGTCGGGACCTCAACCTGCCCCCACCACACACACACACAGCCCTTCCCCTCTCACACACTTACCTGCAGGGAGCTGCTCTCCATGCTCCCTGATTACATTCTGGGCCACGTGCATGTGACCACCTTGTGTTTCACTCCTGACCTTGAAACACCTTGTGTTTCAAAGCTGCACCTTGCAGGCTAGAATGCTATATGCCTGGAAGGAAAAACCTGCTATTTCCTGAGGGAACCCAGGCATCCAGGGCCCCCTTATTGGCAGAGGGCCCTGGGCACAGATCCCACCAGCCCATGTGTTAATCTACATCTAGTGAACCAGGCCAGAGGATGCAGGTGGTAGCAATGGTTTATCCTCTTGCACAGAGGTGGCTGGAGCTTCAGCTCCAAACACCATGAGGGTGACAACAGAATTGCAGACTCCTTGAGGGCTACCATTTTGGCACCCCTTCCAAAACAGCACACAGGGCTGGTACCCCACTTGCCCACCCTCAGTAATGTTAATGGTACTTATGTTTATAGGTGAATTTGTTTCAGTTTCTGCTCCTGAAAGTAGGTATTTTACACACACCAGTGTTGGGGTGGGGGTTAGGGAAACCATTCTTTGCATTTGTCATATTGCTTTGGAAGTTAGACAGGATTATATAGTCCCCTTTTAGTACTTCTTTTGTTTTCTCACTGTTCAATATTTCACTGATTCCTCCTGTAACCATAAAAACATTATACATTTTTTTGGCTGCTACAGCTAAAATTCAATTACAGGTATTTCTTTGCACTGTTTCCCAATAGTTCTGGATGATAGCCCAAAATTATCTGTCTTCAATAAAGAAATAAATTTTAGGATATTTTCTGTTACTTAATTAGTCTGCAGTTAGTGGCTTACCTTATTGCTGGTGAGTCCATAGACCACTAGAATGTGAGATTAGATGAGAATGTGAACCACATAGACCACTAGAGTGTGAGTCCAGAGATGAGTCCATAGACCACTAGTATGTGAAATTAGCTTAGAAGCAATGGTGACCAGACTTCTGCCAAGAGGCTAGATGGTGAAGTGGGGTGGAGCAAGGTGAGATGAAGAAAATGAATGCATTTTGGTGCACATAACATTGTGAATAAAGAAGTTATTGACAGATGTTAAGTAGAGCAAGAAGGGAACTTTTTTATTTCATTTGTAATAAAAATGAGTCATTTGTCTTCTCTAGAAAGACGTATTTTTTAATAAGTACTGGTGCTATTCACCTAATTGTGTTTGAAAAGAACATAGCTTTAGTACTTAAGTGAAAAAGTATATCCCTTCCTCTAAAGAAAACATTGTCTTCTGCTGATGTTAAATTGGTTTATTCTGTCAGATTCATTCAAGTGTCTGGTTGTCACCCTCTAATGGCTACAGTTTGTGTGTCTGGAGACTGCAAAAACTACAAAGTAAAGGAGGGAAGCAGTAAAAATGAAGTGGTGATGGGAGATGAAGAGAGGACAGTACTAAGGAGACGTGAGAATGAAGAGGGTAGTAAAGAAAGACAAGGGAATAAAAGCATAGGAAAAAAAGCAAAGGAATTCACTGAAAGGGGAGACTAGGATTGAGAAAAGAAGAGAAGCAAGGAGAAGGGGAAGAGGTAAAATGGGAATAAAGGAAAGGAGGACTGAATAAAAACATGGAGAAAAAAGAAGGGAAGGAGTAGATGTCACAAATACAGCAGCCTATGGCAGTTTTTTGTATAGCAGGTAGTAAAAAGCTAGATTAACAGCTATTTATGCATATCAGAAATACCTAATAGATTTGGGGGGCAGAGGGGAGTACCATCCTTTTTCTCCTAATTAAACTATCAGAAAGGCAGCTACAGTCTGAATCTAACCCTACTAGAAGATGATTTCATGGTTGGAATCTACTTAATTTAATTTTTAAGAGAGCTTTGTTTTAATATCCATATTTTATATTCTAAATACAAATTATTAAGCAGAGTATGTGCTGTAGACATCACTACTGTGAGTCCTTGTGGGTGGTATTATGTGGGGGAACTGAACACTGACAAGAATCAAAGAACACAGATCCCCAAGTAAAAGGGAAAGGAAGATTAAAATTCCCCAGCGCCAGATATTTTATAGAGATCAGTCACTCACTATCATCCCAGTCACTGACATTTATTGAGACACAACAGATCAAGTGAAGGAATCTGAGAAGATTGGGGAGGATGCTACAATATATAACATTAAAACATGAAGGATATTTACAGTATAAAACTTTGAACCAAGGGGTGTAAATGAAAAAAATAACTAGTTTTTCCTGCCTTTGAGAAGCTCAGTTTGCAATTAATTTTATAGATGTACTGTGTGTCATAGGATGTGGGTGTATACTGAGAACTGACAGTTTTGTGGCTATAAGGTGAGGCTAATCAAGTAGGCTTATTAATGACTTTGGGATGCTTCTGGATGGAAAGAATATAAATATAAAAGATTATTATTTATGTAACTGCTGGGACCATTTATCATCTTATAAACCTAATTTATCAAAATCATTCAGAAATGTTTTCCTCTCATCATCTGTCTCCATTTTTGCAATATTGGGCTGAAATCATATACTCTCTTGGGACATAGACCTTTATGCAAAAGGTAAACACAAAGAAAAAATGCCAATTGTTGCAGCACTTTGATTTTGTTTCTTGGTAATGCTGTATCTTTTTTTTTTTTTTGCCTTAAGTGTTATTCCTTTAGATTTGAGCAGCATCTGTCATAGCTTTGTCTTTCCAGCTGACAAATATACGCTGAGAGAGTTTTGATTCCTGTGAACTTTTTTTATTATTATTAAGTTTGTCAATTGTCAGCATTCGTATTTCATTCTGATGATGAATAGAGGCATTACATTTCAGCATTAAAATGTAGTTAGGGTTGTAATGAGCATCATTAGGAAGTATAATGGGAATCAGCACTGGATGGATCTCATTTTAGGTTCTTCTTTAGTTTATTTGCTTGCATTTATTTATATAATTTTCTCTCCACCTCGCTCTCCTATCCACCTTTTTTCTTCCTAGTAGGCAGGTGGAAGTTCCATAGTGCTTTATTTGCATTTAAACACAAGACTGTCTTCCTATCCGCAGCCATTCTATTCTCTCAAATCACGTCTTGTTTATCCAAGTCACAGACAGAAAGTCCTTGTAAGAGTAACATCACAATCCATTTTACCTAACATACATACTTGGGTTCTAAATTCTATCTTGTAACTCAACTACATGCCCTTACTGAGTATACATTTTTAAATTAATATGAGCCATCCTTGCACATAAATCTGAATAGATTCAATTACCTTTTACAGAAATGAATAGCTTATTACTGTGAGGTTGGCCCTGTAAGGAAGTGTTGTAAAATGAAAGGTCCTCTGAACTGCAGTTGAGTGTTCAGTACATATTTTTATTTGCAGAACTTTTGAACTATATTTGCTCTACCACAACTCATGTTGCTGTTCAACATAATGTTAGGCCTCACTTATTTATCCCTCAGGGAAGCTTATTTTACTTGCTAAGATAAGATATGGCTCTTTACATATTAAATATAAATTAAATCTATGGTCTCCTGATTTTGATTTTAAGATGTGTTAATTCTTGTCTGTGTACTTTACCTTTTGTTAAGAAGTTTGAAAATTAAAGCTACATATTCATAAAAAAGAAAAATGACTTCTGTGATTAGGTTGTACTCTTCATATGCTTAATTTACCAACTTTTCGTTGCAGATGCTAGGTTGTTTTGTTTTTTTTATTACCCTTGCATGGAATCATAAATCATATGGGAAAAAAACCAAGATACTTCTCATATAATATGTATGCCTGTACAGACTGAAGTGATATTTTTTGCACAATCTGGCCACAGAAAGCAGTTTATAGCCATGACCAAACACAAGTGCAAGGCTGGAGACAGCTTAAAAAATGATCAATCTGGTGAAAATCTGACCCCTCATTGGATGAGGTATCAGATGAAGATATTTCAAAACATAGCTTGTGTAGCTTTCTGCAACTTGTGTCTGCTGAGGTCCCAGCCTGTTGCTGATTTCAGAATGGGAGGGTGGAAAGGGAGCGTAGGGAGTTCAATCTGGGTGGGCCGTGGGTTCAGCTGCCCCTGGAGCGTGGAAAGGGTGTAGTGGAGCCCCCCAGCCCCTGGGGGGGGGCTCCAATTTACCCACCCTAGCCTTCAGCATTGGCTGGGGAACCCCAAGAATGAGCTCCCTTTGATGCCTTTCCCCCCTCCCATTCTGAAAACGAGCACTGGCAGAAAGCTGTGGCCGTTATTTTTGGAACTTGACTTTCAATAGATTGCTGCAAGGTAGCTGCTCTGCTATGTATGAAACCCAGAATCAGGTCGTCTATGAATGATTTGGCACCAGGCTTCCCACGAACATGTGGTCCGCTGCGCATGAGGCGGCTCTACTATCGGAACTTGACTTACAGGCTTTCAGCTCACACCTAGATTCCCCTCCTCCATGGAACCAGCAGTGAACTTCTACTTGATCTGGGGTAATGTTGTAACTCAGAACACTTTGTAGAAAACATTCTGAATTACAGCTGGGAGTTGCACTTTTGTCTGCACCCCAAATGTCTAAGATAGTCCTGTTTGATCTGTGTGGCCCAAAGGGCCAGACAAGTGGTGCAGGGCTGGTCTTTGCAAACCAGATCCAACATGAGTTTGGCCCACAATTGCAATTTGGTGCAGTGGCCTTGCCCTACACAACCAGGCCCATCCCCATGTACCAGCCCAATCATATGCCAATGCAGTCTATCATGCAGGACCAATCGTCTGGCCCATTGTGCTCCTCACAGGTCCAAAGATTTGGCAGCGGGGAGTGGCAATTAATGCTGCCATCAAATTTCACTTACAAATTTCTAGGTTCCTGGGGGGACCCAGGGGCCCGATGACATAGCTCCATTAGCTGGATCTGGCCTGAGAACTGGAGGTTGAGCACCACTGGTCTAGGAAATAGATGTCAAAAGCACAGGCTGGACATGAGAAATCCCAAAAGAGATCTTACACTTAATTTAGACATCCCATGTCCTTTTGCTCTACTTGGGACATGAAAAAGAATAACTGTTACTGTGCTAATGTGTTATAGGTTGCAGAAGATGTGTTTCTACCCTAATCTAGGAACACTTTCTTGTATGTACACACACACACACACACACACACACACACACACACACACAATATGAAGCTTAACATAACGTTAGTCTGAAGAGCCAGAGAAAGTAACAATTGTGGAAACCAAAAATTCAAATGTCTATCTTTCCATAACAGGATCCCATTATGATCTGTAGCTGGAAAACATTTAAGTACATAGAGAGTTAGTTAGCCATGGGGAACATAGAGCAGTATAGAGAAGGAATAGTAAATAGTATATAGAGAAAATACTATATATAAATTAAATGTATAGAGAAGAAACAGAACAAATCATCCAAGTTGACACAACCTACTTCTTAGAAAGAAGTATTTTTCTCTCTTCATGGAGCCCTTCACTGATTGTCTATCTACTCCCATCCCTTCTTCCTACCTATGTCTTATAAAACATTTTCATCTGTGGATCTTAAAAGGCTTTATAAAGGAGATCTGTGTCATTGGCCTCATGAAGGTTGCTCCTGTAGTGTTCCTTCATACATGTCTGTGACAGGTCACCCTCCCCAGCACCATCTTCCGGGTCATCCGCACTTTATGTGGGGCACCCTTGGAGTTCTCTTGGACCTCTGCTGTCCCGCTCTAATCTCACCTGCCATGTCTTGATAGAATTAGTATGCGAGCGGGAGACTGTCGATTATATTGGATATGTTGGGGTCTCTCCTATAAGGTTCTGACCCCTTTTTTTTCCCCTCTAGCTAGACCTCTCCATCCAAACCCACCAAACAGGGTTAGATTCTGAGGCTTTAGCTCTTTTTTCCAGTGCCTGGAGGCTCTTGGCCTCTTTTCTGGCTCCCTTCTGAGGCACGACACCCCCTGGCCCAGAGGCACACGTGCTGGCCCACAATCAAGGGCGTCACAAGTTCAAAACCCAGGCGCAACTCCACCTGCCCAAACAACAGAAAAACACACATCTGCACCCCCCCCCCCAGGTGCTCCAGGCCTCCATGGCCTTTTTAAGGTAGTCCCAAAAGCTGCGCCCTCACTGGCGCCGGGGAACCCACTCTGAAGTGGGTCCCTACAATGAGGACTCCTCCAACTCCTAATAGCCTCACCCAAACCACTGGTATTAAATGACAACACAAATGCAAGCCCCTTGGCTATAACATAGAAACTTAAGCCGCCTGGCTCTAACCCCGCTCAAGCCTACTGGGGGTATGTCATCCTACAGCAGGGTTAGATGCTGCTCCTGCATTCAGGCTACTCCTCCCTTCCATGAGAGAGCTCCTTCCTCCTCAGCTGCTGGCAGGGGACTGCCCCCTTGGTCTCAGTTCTGGTGTTTAAATGGGAGCCAGGCCCTCCCTTTCCAGTCAGCTGACCACTAGCAGGTGGGGAACACTGGCTGTCTCTGGTCATCCTGGGAACCCGCACCTGAGTGGCTATTCCGGCTCTCCCAGTAGCAGGCAACTTAGTGCCCTGCTACAATGTCCATAAGGTGCAGTAGATGTAAAAGTCCAGGTCCAACTTAAATTAAGTACCGAAAGAGAGAGAGAGCAGTTTTATTTGCATAATTCTCCCTTATTAAAATAAAGAGAGAATTGTGTTCTCTCTTGAAAGCCAAAAATTCTCTTCTATTGTGCAAGATTTTAAAACATAAAGCTAACTTCAATATAGGTAAGCAACTGGCATTCTACAGTAAAACCAACATTTTCAGTTGAAGAGCAACAAAACTTCAGAAAGTTGGGAGGATAATCACAGTGTAGAAGAAGAAACACTCCCATGTGTCCTATCCCTAGTTGGAAGTTTCCCATGTCAAAGTCTTCCTCTATCCCCAGCCTCTGTTCTTATCAACAGTGTTACCTGTTAGCCTTACTGCACTGAAAATTTGTCATTAATAGGAAAGTCAAAATCAGAGTTGAAAATAATAAACATTTCTTTCTGCTTCAGATTTAATAAAAGTACTTTAAAACAGTTTTAGGTATTTAAAATTACAGGGATTTTGCATGCAATAGGACCCTAACTAGGAGGATTAGAAAAATGTTCCCCACTAAAAAAGAATAATCATGCAAAGTTAAACTAGCACATTTAGAAACAGCAGTAGAGGTATTTTAAATGCTGTAAAGTCTATCTCCATGTTTCAAATTGAGCCTACTAATCTTTAGACTACAATTGGTATTTGCCTGTCACTGACTGACTTTGGACTTTATTTTATCAGAGTTTAACAGCTATGCATAATTCTGTTTTCCAAGAGACTGACCAGCATTAGCCATCATCAAAATGCCTTACAGTTCCTAGCAAATGAGCAATCAGGAACCTTAGCTACAATGGCTTCATTCCTGTTTCACTAAATAATTTTTGTTTAGCTCTCTCTAATTACATAATGTATGACAAATCACTAGGTGTTATTAGCTAGAAAGGAAACCAGCCTACTTCTGTTATACTTCAGTTATATTCATATACATACTTCTAATGTTCACTTATGGATATGCTTCCTAAGATTTCTATATTTGCTTTTTAGGATGTGATCAGAAGTTTGTGTGCACCTGAGTATTTTGTGTGAGAAACAAATAAGTTTTAAATGGGGATTTTTTTTCCCCCCTACAAAAGCCAGTTTGACAAAGAGATGTATTCAACTTGACCTCTTGGTACTGATCCTGAAGTTGTTATGAGAGAAATCCTATCTGACCAGAGTAGTTCCATTAACCTAAATGGAAATGAGGATTAATAATGTAAGTCAGTGATGCTGGATCAACTCTCTTCTATACTGTTTTTGCATTTATTTCCTCCGTAAGAGACTTTCCTTCCTGCAGCCCAGATTGACCTTAAAATGACATCAAAATTCTGTGTGACATCCCAGCACAAAACTGTGCTGCTATGGAAATGAACTTGATGCCACAATTTCAGCATTAAAATTTCAGCATAGGGATCAAGTATGAAGAGAAGATTGGCTGAGAACAAGAGAGCTTTTAATCTCTTCCATAATTAACAAATGAGGCTAGACAAATTAGGAAGAACAAATGAAGGGTAAATAGATTTTTGTTTTAAACCTAATATGTTAAAAGTTTCTTTTTTTAAGTCCCTTTTTAACATTGCATTTAATGAATAAAATACATACAGCAACAAACTACATACTCTACATAAAAGCCCAGTCCTCCAGCATTCCCAACTGCTATTAGCTTCAAGGTCAATGATTTATGAAATCGCAAGGGTTGCAAGAAAGAGACCCAAATTAATAAAGAGGGGGAAAAAAGTTTAGCTGAACTATGTAAAAAAAAATAAAGAAAAGAAAATCTGTACTGGCAAAGGTAGGGGAAAAGAAACACATTTACAGAAAAGGTTTTGAAAAGGTTTTATCACCCTCCTTCTTCATAGAAGGCAGGGGGAGTAAAAGCGGGGTGGGGGAGACAGTTCTTCTTTTGCTGTTGGTAACCATGTGTTCACAAATTTAGTGATAACCTGAAGTCATTGCTTCTATTTTGCCCCTGGGGCCTGGGCACATCCCTACACTGCTGGAAGCAGGCACAGTTTGAGCCCAGATCAGTTGCAACGAGCCCAGATCAGTTCCCAAGGCTCAGCTGATCCTAATGAGGCAATCAAGACAGCAACTTTCTTGAAGCTACAGGAAACAGGCTCCACCCTCTCCAGCCCTTAAAAGCTAGGGGTAGTCTTCAGAACTCTGTCTGGGCAAAGGGTCAGGTACTTGCTCTTTACCTCCATTTGGTTTCTTGCTTCTTCTCTTGGGTCTTTGGCCCTGACTCCTAGCTCACCCTGACTTGTCTTAGCGTTTCATCCTGGTTCTGACTCCTGGTGAATCTTAACTTTAGCTCTGAGCTTTGACATATCCCAGTTCTGGCTTTGGCTTACACTTACTTGGCTTTGGTTCCTGGTTCTGGTTCTGAGCCCAGGATGACCCTGACCCAATCACCAGCTTCTTGGATCACTCTGACATTTTGGCTTCTGACTCCTGAATCCCTGGGAACCTGGCTCATGGACTTTGCTTGTGTACTAACTGATATTCTCTGAGTGCCCAAGCCCAGGCACCTAACATCTAGACTTTGCTTCTCAACCTCAAGATACTACCTTTGCAAAAAATGTTCATACCTGTAAACCAAAAGTTGAATTATCCACTACTCTCCCATAGAAGCACAGGGTTAGATCCATAAAGATATTTGGGAATTGGAATTCACAGTATGGAAATCCCTTTCTCCTAGCCACACCCTGTTGTTTAGTGGAGTACTTGGCCACATGTTATATATACTGGCTCTTTTTATATTATGTTTTGATGGTTACTTGCCTGAGAATGGGATTCACAGAAACCAGCAGATAGGGAGTTGCCTGAGCCTGTTTCTTGCATCCTCTTTGCCATCCCTGAAAAATGAAACAGAGATTGAGTACTACCCTGGATTACCCAATAACATAGGATGTCAAAGCAATCCCAGACAGGTCATGAGATGCTACAGGACTTTGGGAGTGAGGCTTAAGGGGTTGGGGCACAGGTGGTGTTTTCCTCTATCCTCCCAGTTTTGAGCTATGGGCTGAGGAGGGAGAGAAGGATTGAGGTAGCTAACCAAAGATTGCAGCACTGGTGTCACCATGATGGCTTTGGCTTTGATGATCACAGTCTGCTCTTTGGTGAGAGAGGCAGTGGTCTGTTGGAAGGAGATGGCCTCCACCTCACTGTGCTGGGGATGAGGCTCTTTCAGCCAGACTTGCTGACCTGCTCGACTGGGCTTTAAACTAAGCCTGCCGGGGGTGGGAGGACTACCGCCACTGCAAGCCCACTGGGCAACTTTTGTAAATCCAGCAGGCTAAGGCACTTAAGGGAACCTACCCAAGCCCCAGAATGAGGTGTAGGAAAGGTAAGGACCCACAATGGGACACTCATGTGCCTGTACACCAATGCCAGGATCTTGGGGAATAAACAGGAGGAACTGGTCCTCCTGCTAAACAAGAATGATTATGATCTCATAGGGATAATGGAGACCTGGTGGGACTCCACCTATGACTGGGCCATAGGTATACATGGTTATACTTTGTACAGGAGAGATTGTGTGGACAAAAGGGGTGGGGGTGTAGCTCTCTATGTCAAGGAAAGCTACGAGTCCCTGCAAGCTGACATTGGCACCCAGGGTGGATGACTGGAGACTCTCTGGGTTAAAATCCATGATAAACAAGGCACAGAGGACACAACTGTGGGAGTCTACTGCAGACTCCTAGCCAGGATCAAGAGCTCAACTAGGAATTTGCCAGGGAAGTGGCTGAGGCTGCATGCTCCCAGTGCATGGTTGTCATGGGAGACTTCAACTACCCAGACATCTCATGGCAGGAGCAGTTAGCCAAATCTGAATGGTCGCAAAGCTTCCTCATGTATGTGGATGAGCTCTATCTGACTCAAGAAGTCTATGGACCGATGAGAGGCAAAACATTGCTAGACCTGGTACTGACAAAGGGGGATGACTTAATCAGTGACCTAACAATCAAAGGGAAGCTGGGAGACAGAGACCATGAGCTGATCACCTTCACCATCTGCTGTAAAGCTGGCAAGTCAGTCAGCAGTGCGGAAGTCCTCGACTTCAGGAAAGCTGAGGCTGCCAAGCTCAGGAGGCTTGTTGGCGAGGCTCTACGGGACCATGACCCAAAGGGGAGGGGAGTTCAAAATGAATGGTTGCTCCTCAAGGGAGTGATCTTGGAAGCACAAGCAATGTCTATCCTGTCTCAGAGAAAAGGCAGCAAAAGAGCACAGCTTGGCTCTGTAAGGAATTAGGGAACTAGTGGACCTCCTGCATCTAAAAAGAAGGACCTATAAAGGATGGAAGGCTGGATCCACCTCAAAGGAGGAATATACTGTACTGGTCTGGATTTGTAGGGATTGAATCAGGAAAGGCAAGGTTGCGACTTAACTCCAACTGGCTACATGTATCAAGGATAATAAAAAGTCCTTTTTTAATTATGTGGGGATCCAGAGGAAAAGCAAGGGTAACATTGGACCCCTGCTAAACCATATGAGACAACTGACAACTGATGCCCAGGAAAAAGCCAACCTGCTTTCTGGGTATTCTGCACCGTTTTTCATCAGCCCCAAAGGATGGCCCTGGTCAATACAGTACAGGATGGCCAGGGTGAGGGAGAATTGTTATCCTCCATCAATGTTGACCATGTGAAGGAACACCTTGAGAGGCTAGACACATTCAAGGCAGCTGGTCCAGACAGTTTACACCCCACAGTATTTAAGGAGCTGCCAAGCATCATAGCTCAGCCACTGGTATGGATATTGGAGAATTCCTGGCACTCTCGTGAAGTGTCTGAAGATTGGAAGAAGGCCAATGTGGTGCCTATCTTCAAGAAAGGGAGGAAAGTAGATCTGGAGAACTACAGGCGCATCAGCTTGACCTCTCTCCTGGGTAAGATCTTGGAAAAAAAATTCAAAGAGACCATTCTTGACAAACTGGCTGATGGCAACATTTAGAGGGATAGCCAGCATGGGTTTGTTGCAGTAGGTCTTGCCTGACCAAACTCACCTTCTTCTATGACCAGGTGACATATCACCTGCACAAGGGAGAGGAGATTGACATCATATATCTTGATTTTAAAAAAGCTTTCTATCTGGTATCCCATGATCATCTCATAGAAAAACTGGCCAACTGCAGCCTTAGCTACATCACAGTCCTCTGGCTGGGGAATTGGCTCCAAGGTCAGACCCAGAGAGTGGTAGTTGATAGAAGTCAATCATCGTGGTGCACAGTGACCAGTGGCATCCCCCAAAGTTCTGTCCTTGGGCCTATACTCTTTAACATCTTCATTAATGATGTGGACATTAGTGTTAAAAGTAGACTGGCCAAGTTCACTGATGACACCAAACTTTGGGGTAAAGCGTCCTTACTTGAGGACAGGATGGTGATCCAGGCCAACTTTGACAGGCTCAGAAAATGGGCAGATAAAAACCAGATGGTGTTTAACACCAAAAAAAATGCAAGGTACTTCACCTTGGGAAGAAAAACCCACAGCATGCTCATAGGCTCGGCAGTGCTACACTTCCTAGCACCATGGCCAAAAGGGGTCATGATTGACCACAAGATGAATATGAGCCACCAGTGTGATGTTGCAGCTGGTAAAGTGAGCAAAACTCTGGCTTACATCCATAGATGCTTCTCTAGCAAATTCCAGGATGTTATCCTCCCACTGTACTTAGCCTTTATGAAGCCACAGCTGGAAAACTGCATCCAATTCTGGACTCCACAATTCAAAAAAGGATGTGGAGAAGCTTGAGGGAGTCCAGAGGAGAGCCATGAACATGATCAGAGGGCAGGAAAACAAGACTTATGATGAGAGGCTGATGGGACTCCTCAGCCTGGAAAAGTGCAGGCTCAGGGGGGACCTGGTGCCATAAGTACATAAGGAGTATATCAGGATCTGGGGGAACACCTGTTCACCAGAGCACCCCAAGGGATGACAAGGTCAAACAGTCACAAACTCCTTCAAGACCATTTCAGGCTGGACATAAGGAAGAACTTCTTTACTGTCCGAGCCCCCAAGGCCTGGAACAGATTGCCACCAGAGGTGGTGCAAGTACCTACTCTGGACTGTTTTAAGAGACATTTGGACGTTTATCTTGCTGGGATTATTTGACCCCAGCTGACTTCCTGCCCCTGGGGCAGGGGGCTGAACTTGATGATCTTCCAAGGTCCTTTCAGCCCTAATGTTTATGAAATCCATGAAATCTATACACATACTCTGGGGTGGGATAGGGAGGGTGCTTTAATTAGAGCAGTTCCCAGAGCATTCTAATTAAAATGCCACAATGTCACTTCTATTCAGCATCCCACATTTCAAAAGGGCCAGTGGAGCACTTTAACTAAAGCTCATTTGATGAGTTTTAGTTAAAGTATCCCTGCCAGCATTTTGAAGTATTGGACACTGAATACACATGATGCTGCAGCACATTGGAGCATTCTAATTAAAAGAGTAGGTACTTGAACCCACATCTTCCTTATTCTAATGACAATGCCAAAATTGCCACACAGGCTTTCTGGATGGGTTTTACTCAATGTCTTGTTTAGGCGTTGTTTCACTTTGTATAAAGAATTAAACATGTATTGGAGCACTGACTTGGACATCTTTTTCTAAAAACCCAAGTGAGTTTCAAAACCCTTGGGCTGCCTTTTTCTCACTTTCTGTCCTCCTGCCTTTGAAAACCAAGGTGCCTTGGAGACTTGAACAGACACAAGAGGGCTAGGTAGCAGCTGAATGGGAGTTTTATGAAAGTCGGTGGTGCTAAATGTTGGACTTAATGATGTGGACATAGAAATGCTTGGAGCCCATCTGTTCAAACATGGATTTTTTCTAAAGAACACAAGGCGGTGGGTTTAGTTGTGTGTAAATGAGCTGAGAATTAGTCAAAAGCAGAAAAAAAAGCTCCACTTTAACCCTGAATGAATGACTGTTAAGATGAAATTACTCATTACACTTAAATCATATTACATGTGTGGAGTGATAATCATGTTAAAGTTAGAACCTACTGTGAGTTGTACATCAAAGGTTAATTGTGTTTCTTGCCTGAACAGCTCTGACTTGCCACTAGCAGACTGGCAAGCAGTGGCATAGCTAGAATCCAGGACACCTGGGCTCTATACCTGCTCTGGGTCAAGAGGGTGGAGTGGGGGACTGGGAGTAGTGCATTGTGGAACTAGAGAGGACTACAAATGGCTCATTTTGCCTCCATGGTGAAGAATGAGGTTGCCCTAACACAACCTAGGTAGCATGGCCTAGTGTCAACCCTAACTAGAAACGGCATAACTTTGAGATGGTTTGAAGCTACTCAGCATGTGTTAACAAGCTTTAACATATGGAAGTTCATGTTTTAAGTGCTGCTAGTATGGTCTAAGTATAACATGTAACTTCTCTGGGTATGTTTCCATACCCTAAATGAATCTTTATTTGCTTAAAATGGATTTAATCACATGGCCCTAATTTGAGAACGTATTCTTGTTCAGGAGAAATGCTTAGTTTATTTGAAAATTGAACAAGTGCCCTCCTGAATCAGAATATAGATAAAACAGAAAAGAAAAGATGCACAGGTTTCTAAAGAAAGAAGCCACATTATCCACTATAGAGCTCACATCAGTTTGTATCTCTTATAAAAACAAATGTTATTTGTTTTGTCATGTGCACACCTATTTTATTTTATATTAGAAACCAATACCTACCTTTTAAAACACACAACCATGCAAAACAACAAAAATATCTTAGAAATATAACTGACAAAAGATCACTGTGGTAATCCTTTCTTAAGGCAGTTAGTCTGTATATTTATTTTATCTTACAGCAGTGAGTGAAAACTACAGATATAAAACTTGATTTTTTTTCAAGTAGAACATTAATTAAAAGGGCAGTATTTTCATAGTCAGCTTTCAGATGACCATCCTGCAGAGTTAAAAACATCCTGTCTTACCATGTACATATGAATAAAATACATATGAAATACATATACAAAATACAACCTTACACGTTACCATTGTAAGGTCCTGACTATACCCTATCTCATAGATATAGATATAGATATATTGGTCAGTACTTTACTTTCTCTCCACTAATAAGAGTAGAACCCAGATCCTTCATAGGTGAAGTGGCTTAGGCCCCTGTGAAGACATAGACAGACAGGTGTCCATGGCTAGGTTTGTGAACTAGCAAAAGAGAGCTAGAGAGGGAGATCTAAAAAAAACATAGCAAACTGCTGGAGCAACTCATCTGTCCCACGCAGCTGTCTGCTAAGGGCAGATATCGATATCGATATGTCCCCTTAGCAAACAGCTGCATGGGACAGATGAGATGTGCCAGCAGTTTCATATGGGTTTTTTCCCCCTGTATGAGACTGCTGCTTGGTTCCATCTCTGAGTGGAAGAGTGTCACCTTTAAAACAAAAACCACAGCAATCAGATGAGCAGCTTGTTTTTAATTCATTAACCTGCTACAAATTAATCATTTGTGTGCCATCCCATTATGAAAAATCCATTTTGTATTTTTCTCCTGCACACTGCTTTGCCATGTTAAATAAATACTATGGTGAATAAAGTTCTAATTTTACGCCAAAATATTAAGGCAATAAAAGAGTAATATTCATATTTGTGTAATATCTCCTTTCCTAAAAGCTCAACAGCGTAAAAACCTATTAATTCATGCACACTGTATATACACACATATGCCTTCGCAGGTCTTTGGTAGCCACAGCAATAACAATAAGAAAGGAAAGAACACCTCTCGTGGCTGTCGTTTGCAAGGAAAACTACGATTTTGAAGAATCCAGTTAATTATAAAACGTCCACCGGCTGCTTCACAGGAACACAGTACACACAATTAGTTCTGAGTATGATGTGCGAGAGAAAAAAGCAAAACTGACAATAGTATAAAATGGAGCCTTTGCTTGCCTCCTTGCAGTGACAGCACCAAGCACCCTGATGTCAGAAGCATACAGAGAAATCGTGTCAGCTGCATTCTCTGATGACCACTATTTCCCCAACCAAGAGACATTCCAATTTCTTCCTGTACTAAACTTTAGCCTCCCAGTGCTACAGCTGCCAAATTACAGACTCCCTTCCATATTATGAATCTGTTCCCTTAGGAAAGGTGGTCTTTTCTTATTTCACATTTGACCTTTTCCTGTTACTGGTAAGAGAGGATGTTAATTGACCCCATTGTAGCAAGAGAACAGGGCTTGGTGGGGAATGGCAGTGTTATAGAATACATAATAACTTCTTCACTGTAATTCCTCATAACCTTCTGCAGAAAATATGTATGTCCAAACCTACCACACAACAAAACAAACTTAATTTGATTTTATTGTAACCAAAAATTGTAAGTCTTGTTTACTTTTTTTACACTATGCAGAGGAATTGCAAGGAAATGAAACTCTTTCAAACTGTTGTTTCTGGAAATAGTGTATCATTTTGAAATATTTTTTCTCTACATCTGAAGCAGTCAGATCTCAACACTGCCTTTTTTGTGCCAAGGTATCCTTTCTACAGTTGGGGCTTATTTGCATACAAGGTCAGATGTCAATTATCTTGTGATTTTTGTGATTGAAAGAAAGGGCACATGAATTTCTGTCTGTGGTGAATTTACTATCAGAGTCTGTAACTCCAACTGATGTCTCAGCAAAGGTCAAAGCAGCCAAAAGCTGAAAATATTTAACTGCTGTTGTAAATTATAGAATTAAAATATAATTTCATATGAGCTTCTCATTGTTGAAACAAATGTTGGAGATTTTTATTTCAATTTGACCGTGACCCAAATCTTGAAGTCATTATTCTGGCAATTTTGTATTGTTACTACATGGACAGCTAGATTCCGGATGATCAACTTCCTCACCACACTTGGTCACAATACTTCTTTGGCACATTTCATTGTGGCAATTGTATGGAATTATTCCTCAGTTACCGAGTGTAAGCAAGTGAGAGAAGAAATACACTCTGAAGTGTGCATGTCTTCTGTGTTGTAGTTTACTATACAGTGGAAAAAGAACATCTGCAAAATAGTATTTGCAACTTCACTTGCTAAAAGGATCATTTGGCTTTATAGAGGTAATGTAAAAGAAGTAAGTCATGACTCATATTATTATGTAAGCAGAAATTAATCACCACCTCCACATTTCAAGCAGAAGTCATCTGAGTTGATGTTCATTTTATGCTTTTGGATGACACCTACAACTTGTTTTTGTCATGGCAAGACCTCTTTATAAAACAAACCACATATCTATACTGGAATAGTGAAAAGTACTCTCCCTATAAATAACCATTAGTCTGGAAATGCATGTTCTCGTAGCAGCTCAGCAATGGATGATGTAACCAACTTTTCAGGTTGGTTTCACAGCCCATGCTGAGCTTTGTGTTGCTGCAGGTAGATAGCTATTGCTACTTGAGCTAGCTATTTTAAAACTAGCACAAGTATCCCTAAGCCATGCTGCAGTCACTTCTACTTCTGTGACTTCAGTGGAGACATGCCTAATTACAGGCCATAATTCGACAAGTGGCATAAAACTGTGGCTAGATTTAGCCATGTGAAGGTACAGAGAAGGGTAACCAAAATGATCAAGGGCATGGAACAGTTACTATACCAGGAGAGACTAAAAAGGCTAGGACTCTTCAGTTTTAAAAGAAGGATGAAAGGGGGTATTATAAAGGTTTATAAAATTATGATCAACATGGATTAAGTGAACAGGAAACTATTGTTCAGTTAGTCCTGGAATGCTACAACTGGATGGCATCTGCTGAAATTAGTAGGTGACAGGTTTAAAACTAATAAGGGAAAGCACTTGTTTATGCAATGCATTGTTAACTTGTGGAATTCATTGCCACAGGTGTTGGTGAAGATGAATAGTATAGTCAGGTTCAAAAAGGGACTGGATAATTCATAGATGATAGATCTATTAATGGCTGTTGACAAAAATGGTTGGAAATGTTTCCTCTAGAATTTCTAAACCTATAGCGTGTGTCCCCACATGCATATATATCCATTTCCCTGGGACAAATAGCAGTGGCACATATTTGTGCTGCTGTTAATTGCTCCTGGGTGCACCAACAACCTGTGGCATGCGGCAAAATGCCTTGGGCGGGGTAGGAGAGGCTGGGACTTATACCTGAGCTGGTCCCAGAAGCTTTACCTGGGGTCTTGAGGGCCTCCTGAGGCTCCAGCAGCCGCAGTCCGAGATCTGGCTGGCCAGGCTCCAGTTTCAGGAGGTGCATGCTGCTGCCATGTTTACCGCACCATTGGGTTTTGTGTGTGTGTGTGTGTGTGTGTGTGTGTGTGTGTTAGATACCAGGATTTACCAGTATCTAATTTTGTCCCCCACATTGCAAATATGCAGTGCAGAAAACAGATGAACACGTGCCGCACGCAATGTGCAGTGCCTCAAAAGGCTTTGAGGTACCACAAACTGCA
>NW_005843194.1:237589-265689 GCF_000455745.1 Alligator sinensis
GTATTGAATAGGAGACAGATCACTCAAGAGATATCCAGTTCAATGCTTTCTCTCTATACTATCCTGTCAGTGATGGGATACTGGGATAGATAGACAATTGGTCTGACTTAGTATGGCACTTCTTATATTCATGTGAGTAGTCCTATTGATCTCAGTGGGACTACTGTTGTGTTTCAAGGTCATGTCCTAAACTACCTTGCTAAACAGGAGTCTGGATTGAGGAAGAAAATGATAGTATATTTCCTATCCCTTCCCCCCTCCCGCCAAATCTGGATTGGGTTGAATGGCTTGATTCTCATTTATGTTATAACTAGGTAGACCAACTGAATTTATTGGACCAACTGCATAGCTGAGGTACAGTTAGACAAGTTTTTGAGTTCAAAACATTCTTTTTCAGAGTTAAAAAACAGCATAGTGATATTGAAAAACAGTTGGAATTGTTCTGAGAGTACAAAAGGGTCACACAATGAATGTAAACTAGTACTTATGCCCATTGTAAGGCACCTTTTAACTACCCAAATTATTGAAAATGTAGATAAGGCATATGTAAAAGTTTTCTATTTCTTTCCCATTGGCTCTATATACACAAAAGCAGAAGTTAGTTGGTTGCATTCAAACCTACAGGCAAGATACTGGACATACAGGCAGCTGAAAATGCATTTAAATAGAAAGCATTCCCTGAATTTCATTAAAAAATAGTTTTTGTAGGAAATAGTGGAGTATTTTTTTTCCCCCACTCAGAACGTTAAATTATGACCATACATTAAAAGGTGATATTTTCTTTGTTCTGGAGAGGCTATAAAACAGCATCATATAGTGACAATCAATTTGAACTTTAGACATAGAATTCTGCTGCTTCAGTTCTTTTCTGGCTGTGTCATTAACTGAAAATAACTCCCCAAGGCTTATTTATACTTTAAAGATTTTTTCAAGTGCTTAAAAAGAACATTTAAAAAAATGAATGCAGAAGTAATCAACTTATTTGAATTTGTTGTGCTTGCATGTATGTATTTAAAATATTCTGCTCAGAGTGTTCAGTGAATGGAACATCCTACACAGTATGCAGCCCAGAATCCACTCTGGGATATAGCCATAATGGTGCAGAGATGTGTTCCAGCTTTTAATTCAGCTGGGCCATGTGCTGCTTGGCAGCTTGTAAGTCAACATCTCCTAGTTCATAGACATAGATTAGACTTTTTGACCTCTATATAAGAAGATAACTAATATTAAACCTCTATATAAGAAGGTAATTGCCATTTACTGCCATTTACTGTGTCAGACCAGAAGTCCATCAAGTCCATCCCTTGCACCATAGCAAAGAAAGGATGTTGGAGGCTGGGGGGAAGAGAGTGGGTGGAGTAGATGAGTGAACAGGTCATTCCAGAATTTTTCACTCCCTGCTCCTTTCTCATTGCAGTTCTCAGCCTTCAGAGGGGTTTATACCTTGCTCCAGTAACTCTAACAGAATTATACATGCAAGAGAGATACTGTCATTACTCACTGGTTTATTTCAATGATCTAACTTGGTCTTGCATCATATATAATAATGTTGTAAGTTGAAATGCAATACGCACAATCCAAAAAGAGACCACTTTGACCATCCAGTGACCTCCTGCATAGCACAGGCTATGCAAACCTCATTTAATAGCTTCTTCTTCAAGGCCATAACTTCTGCTTAGAGAGTTTTAGCATTTTTTTTACAGGGCTATGCAGTACCTTTCTTATGGAGCTACTTGAAGCCTCTTAAAGACTTCAGGTGATCTACCATGTCCCAAGGTGAGTTGTTCCAATTATTATTTCTTCTTTCTTTTAAAGTCAGACTTTATTTTTAGTCTGTACTTGTCTAGCTTCTGTTTCCAATCAGTGGATCTTGGCATGCCTCTTCCCCATCTCCCTCCTTTTTCTTGCAAAGATTCATGTCTACCAGAAATTTCAGATCTCTTTTTTTGTGGAAATACTTGCAATGTGTGATCAAATCACCTTTAGCACCTTTAAAAAACTGGGTGCCTTACTCTTTCACTAAGGGCAAAAAAGAAAAAAAAGAACAAATTCACATGGGATCTAACTAAAAAGGTGCCCATCAGATAATAATTTCCATTTTCTAGTAAAGATTTATATAAATATTTGATATCCACTGGAGCAGAGACCTGACCTTTCACATAAGTGCACTAAGCATCAGACTATTGAGTCAGTCTATCTTTGGCCCATTCTATATTTATTTATACAAAGTAGAACAGCATCAACAGGAAAACTGAGACACACTCATCTTGCATCCCAGTAATAATAGTACTCACCTAAGAGACAGGAGATCTCAGTCTGAATTCCTGCTCCAACTCTGTCCAAGCAGATATTTGAACCTTGGTCCCCTCTCTCTGACTTTAAATACTGGGCTATTGGGCAAAGAGAGAATACCAAGAAACACATCGGTATTTTGTTAAAGACTATTTCATTATATATGTTCTGAGAGTGCCTAGTGGATTAGGTCATCCTGGTTGAGTTAGGTCATGGAAGAGCTTGGTAATGAATTACACTAGTGACCAGCAACCTTTTAAGTCTGCAGGTCAGATTGACCCAGCTTGAGTCAGAGGGGGGTGGGCAGGTGGGTGTTAGGACTGAGCTTCCACTGCTACTCAGTGGGATGGGAAAGCAATTTGTGTCAAAGTCATTAGCTATTGAATGCTGACAAATCCCCTTCTCTAAGGACTGAATTAAAAGATCTGTGGGCTGGATCCAGACTGTAGGTTGCAGGACGTGGATGGTTGTACACATGCTCATTGACAGAAACTTACACAGGAAGGACTTTACCAGTGGCAATTTAGGCACCTCCAGGTTTAGGTAGCAGTTGAGCAGGGATTTTGAAGACCTAAATTATGGGCTTAGGCACCTAAATTCCTTTGAGAATCTAGTCCAGTCTCCCTAACTCACTTGTCATTGTTTGGTTGGATTTCTGTAGTGAAGGCACTTCCTATACTCACTACTTCTAATCCAAAGATATAATAATTGCAAAGAATCAATCATGTTTTCCTTGTAACACAGGTCTGAGATCACTTGGTTCAGAAAATATTTGTCTCCATATTTTTATACTTAAAACTACACATGAACTGGCAGTAAGGAAACCTAATCAATTTACCAAAAAGGTAGAAAAGATAAATTGACTCTAAGATAGAAAGTCCTAAAATGAAAACATAGCTCCATTGAAATTGATGGCAGTTTAACCACTGACTTCACTGGGGCCACAATTTCACCATTAGTCTTCAGCAAATTCAAGAGGTTTTCAGAGTTTCAGGTTTCATGCACAGCAATGAGTAATGGCTGCAGCAGAGGAAACCTTTAACACCTTTTCTTCTCTTACTTCAGTAGTTATAGGAATTATTCGCTCTCCATACAAGCACAAACACAAAGAACTGAACATTTTGGGAAATTTATCATGTCCTGTTTTAATCCTTGCCTACCAATTAAATGGTTTCAAGTATACTATCTATGCTTTAAAAAGAGGTTCTATGGTATCCTTCTTAGCTCTCCCTGACCATATTGAATTTGTCCTAACAAATTCAGCTCCAAATTACTATATATCAGGGATGGGCAAAGTCTGGCCTGCGGGCTGAATCCGGTCGGCAATGGGCTCCATTTCCCAGCTGCCGCTGCACATGGTTGGGGCCGGTCCCCACAGAGACCCCAGCCACAGCTGTGCTGTGAAAGCTCAAGGTTGGGGTTGCCATGGAGACCAGCCCCAGCCGCACTGGTAGGATGTGTGGCAGAGCAGAGCAAGGGGCTATTCCAAAGCCACTGGGATCTTGCAATGGGAGCAGCTTGCTTTGGAGAGACATGATCTGTAGCCTGCATGCTCTGGGCAGGAGCACACAGGCAGCTCTGCCTTGGCTTCTTGCAGCAGTGACAGCCAGGTCTGGAGCAGTGGTAGAGATGTGATGCCCTGTCTGCATGCCCCTGCTCAGAGCATGCAGGCAAGGGATTGCAGCTCGGCCCTGACTCTGGAGCAAGCTGTCCCCATTGCAAGATTCCAATGGCTCCAGAACAGCCCCTGGAGCATCCCCCTGCCCTGCTCTGCTATATGCCCTGCTGGCGTGGCTGGAGCTGGTCTCCATGGCAACCCCAGCCTTGAGCTTGCACAGTGTAGGTGTGGCTGGGGTCTCCATGGAGAGCCATGCGGGCAGAGGCTGCTGGGAAATGGAGTCCAGCTGCTGGCCAGATCAGCTATTTTGTCCTTTGTCCACCCCTGCTATATATACCTAGTCAATCACTATTTGTTCTCTCCCCATCCCCCACCCACACACACACACACATTGCATTGCACTGCAGCATGGCACAGCACAACACAGATATCTATTTTTGGGTCACAGAGTTTGCTGTTCTCTCATTAAATGTTCTGTTAGTAAAGTACTGAAAGAAGGAACTCCTGTGTTGCACCATTTGGGAAAAAGGGTTGTAGAAGGGTGTATGGGATAGAAGTTTCATTATGCTGGGACAGCCCAGCATATTTCACTTTCAACTTTGGAGTCACATTAGAAATGTTATCACATCATGTCAGAACTAGTTTTTGTTAAACTAATCCAGAAGTGTAATTAGGCCAGTATATGTCATGTTATGTAAAGGAAAAATGAATATTAATCATATACAATGGAAAGTTGGTCTATAAAGGTTGTTTTGTTTTGTTTTGTTTTGTTTTTATTAGAAATAAGCCCCTCTGGTGTTTTCTGTTGATTTGGACTCCTTGTGATTAAATTGAAAATTACCATAAATGACGTTTTTGGTGACTGGTGATCAAACTACTACACATCCAAGCTTTTTACCAGATATCAAGGGCTTACTTTTTAAATTGACACATGAATTATGTGTTCATATTTTGCATGTGTGTTTTGGCACATGATCCAAAGCCTGAAGTGGGCATGAAGTTAATAGAAAGATGCCAATTGTCTTCAATGAGATTTGGATCAAAGGTTTTTTGGTGCATCTGCATTTGTGCTTTCAGTTAGGTAGAAGATAGCTACCTTGCCAGTCATTTACACATATGGCCACCCAACTTGCCTAAGCAGTTGCAACAAATATGTATTCCAACATAAGGGTACAAGTGGATCTCCTGGTTTTAAAAATCTTGCACTTACTCTTGGAATGTAAAACAAATACATTGCCTGCAAGCTGTTTTACTTCTCTTAACTAAATGATGTATATTATATTATTATGTCACTCTAGTTCAAATAGTTACTAATGATGTGACATTTATGTGAAGGAAATAATGAAAGAACTGTTGTGTTAAATTCAATGGAATAAATGGGCCTGTAGAGTCAAATGTGTTAACGCAATCCTGTCAGCTCTATGCAGTTAAATGTGGTTCTGAGTTTTGTGTAAGGAACCTTGCTTTGCTTAGTCCCAGGCTTCAATCCCCATTAAAAATCTTTTAAACTTTATATTAAAGATGCAGAAAAAGATGGAGAAACAGCTAAAATGTACTTAATATGTTGAGATGCAAAGTATTAAGTAACAATTCCTCCCTTGTCCTTTCAGCGTAGCTATGGAGAGGTTTTTTGTTTTGTTTTTTTTATAGAGGAAACACTTCCCCTCAGACAGTCCTTTAGATAGCATGAATTATCTATCTGCTTTGGAGGAAGATATAAATTGTTGGCTTGGGTGGGTATGCTTGTTTAACAAGGCACACAAAAATAGGAAACAGAAAAGATCTGAAAAATAGAAAAGGCTTCATCTGTTTCTGGTGCTAACTCTAAACTTGCAGTCTCAGTCTTGGAAAAACATAAGCACAGCACAGTCTTTTCATCCAAAGATTGGCAAGCTTGCATTAGCACTAGGCTGTTTAGGACACTGCTTTTTAGCTGCCTTTCTGATTATGGGTTCACTGCAGTGTTGCAAAAGGCACTGTTGTTTTGCCTGGCTAAACAGACTCTGAAATAGAAGTCAGAGAAAGTGAGAAAAAGGAAAGAGAAAAATAAAGTGGCTAAAGAAAAAAGACATCTAAGAGGGAGGTGGGGGGAGTAGTGAAAGCAGAATCCCAAGTCTCACATTTTGTTTATCAAGATTTAGCTGAAGGGTAGACCATGTAGATGTTCTCTTTTCCCTCTCCTTGGCCTGGGCTGGTCAAGATGTCTCTCAAAATCAAGCTAATGAAGGCCTGATGGTTTCCTGCAATTCTGCTACCCTGAGAATTCCTGGTAGGTAGCAGCCATGATGGTAATGCTTGATTTCTACAGCTTGCCCATCTTGTATCTTGATTATAAAGCTAGAAAGGACCATTGTGATCATCCAGTCTGACCTTCCATTTAATGCACAAACCACCTGCCCTCTCTGAATTAATTCCTGGTTGAACCAGATTATCCCATTTAAAAATAGTGTATCCTCTTGATTTAAAATTTGTTTCTGTGAGCAAGACTCCATTCCACCCTTTTGATAAATTGTTACAATGGTGAATTACTCTTACTGCTAATGATGCACACCTTATTTCTAGTCTAAAAACAATCTTTTATGTATATTGATTTCTGTATGAAATACAGACTAGAATACACAAAATAGGAAAAAGTTACCAGTTTAGGCCTTTGATTTTGTACAGGATTTAAAGGAGTATAAAACTATTCCAAGAGCCATATTTCCACATGAATTACACTCCATGTGGAATGTAGGAATTATTTAAATGCTGCTTGAGGTAGAACTGACTGCTACCTCTCAACAGTCGCCAATTCCCATGAAACGAGTTAGGGACCTCAGTTGGGACTGGCTGGTATTTTTTCAGGGGATGACAAATTTCTGAGAAGGTGGCTGGAAGCAAACCTACTTTATAGAAAATTCTGGCTTAATCTACTTGACCCCCTAGGTTTTCCTAATTCTTCTGGACCCACATTTGTTGTGGGTAGTTAAACAACCTTGCCTGGTAACATCTCAGTGGGAACTAAGACTACACATCATCTGTTGAGAGGCAGGATATTTTTTCTGGCAGCACAAGGCTCCTGGTAGAGAGGTATTATAAAGTAAAATAGGTATACTTAAAAATACAAGTGGCTTTTGAAATATTTTATTTCCCTTTAAGCTTCTGTGATGGAGGTGAACATATGGCCCTTTGTTGTTGTTTTTTTTCCCCCTAAACCTTAAACAAAAAAAAATAGGTGAGTTAAAACAGCAGGAGCATTTCTTGTCAACATATACTTAAGCATCTGCTATTTTTATTGATTTTTAACATTGGAATTAAAACTAAATACCCTTTGTAAAGCAAACCATTACTCAAAACTTATCCTACAGGTATCAAGATCAATTAACAATCAAATATTCCTTTGTGGTAGGACCTCCATAAATTTAGGGAATTAGAAACAGTCTAATTCCACTCTCATAAAAAAATCCTTACATTAACATTAAATTAAAAAAAACAAAAACCTTTGGAGATTAAAGTGATATATTGTAAAATGGGAGATAAGGAGGATATTTTAGGCATTTTTCCCCAAGTAGATAATTTTCATTATTCACAATATCATTATTAAAATAATCCATTAATCAATTCTAGGCCTTCCTTTGATCATTGTGCTACCGTTATTATTCTCCCCCATTGTGTTCACTTACTATTTTCCTCCATGACTCTTTAAATGATTCCAGGTTTGGAGTAACAGGATAGAGCCATCATGATTTTCCTTGTGCGTTTCTTAGTCACTTGCCATTATCAATAGGTATTGTCCATAATGGAAGTGTTGCATCTCAAAGTTATAAATCATTCCAAGTCATACCTTTTAGCTAACATAAGCTATAACACCCAATACTGTCAATTTTAAAATATATATTTGTAGTCTCTATGCAGTTTTTTACCTTTATACAAGCTTAAAATGGATAGAGATATTTTAGTGATACTTTCTAATTACCATTATTTTGGCATGTTGTTTTTTTTAGATCATGTATTTAAAATCTAAGCAAGATTTTCATAAGTGGTCAAATGGAAAACCCTTGGTAAAATGGGAATCAAAGCCCGAAATTCTTAGTTCTATGTCCTACTTAGTGAAAGATTTAAGTAGGAAAAAAGAAAAGGTAATAATGAAAACATAAATGCCTTCCATTTGGTTTAATCTTATTTCAAATTCATATTTGCAAGCTTTCAGGCACAAACACCCTTGTTCAGGCAGATTCTCTCTAATGCCTGAAGAAGAGAGTTTGTGCACAAGAGCTTGCAAAGAACATTTTTTCAACTGTTTAGTTGGTCTAATAAAAGAGATCACATTTACCCAAAAAACCTTGTCTGCCTATGCCTAAGTGGTATGTTTATAGCCTTGTAATAGCAACATTTGTTATTTCTGTGGCAGAAGAACATTGTTTGCATGTGTACCTCCAGGAAGTACAATAGAAAAGAAGGAACATTATACCTTTTAAGTAGGGCACTTATATATGGAACAAGAGACCCAGGTTCTGGCCTTGAGCCCCAAACATGTTTGAACCTGTGTCTCCCTGATCCAACTCTAACCCTCCAGCTATAGGCTAGGTATGATCCAGAGCACTTTTCAGCCCTTCTTTTGTAATTGGCTCAGTGCACCATTCATTGGATAAACAGCATTAGAATGGCATTGGATAAACAGCATTAGCATCTGTCTACATAGATGGTAGGGATTAGGCCATCTTGCTTCTAAGGTTTCATCTATCTTGCTGAGCCACTCTCATACTAGCTCTTCTTGATCCCCATATCTTCCCCTTGATGGCTGCTCAATAGGTTAGCTTCAAGAAGAGAGCTGGAGAGGTCTCTGCATAGCATCTAGTCCATGGCCTGAGGCTGGTACACATTGCTAGGAAGCAGAAGATGCATACCTGTTAGTTTTGGGGTTTTTTTCTGTGGCTCAAGACGTTTTAGGAACACCCCCCCCCCCCCCCCCCCAACAATGCCTCCATTCTCAGGCACTTACAAAGTCGTAGTGCAGGCTAGGGATGTGAAAGTTTAACATTTAGATGATAAGTATATTTATACCAATAATGCATTACTGGTTAATGTTTAGAATGGGGTATAGTCCAGCAGGGAAGAGAAGCAGCACTATGCCTTAGGAACAGGAAGGCAGAGAGAGGGAGAAGCAAGGAGAAGGGGGAAGAGGGGAGGTTAGTACCTATAGCTTATGAAGTTAAAGAGGAAGAGAGTGGGCAGACTAATGACTCATCAATTAAGCAATTAGCTGCTTGTTCGCAGATGCTCCCTCCCTCCCAGCACACTGACTGCAGCGAGCTGGGAAAGCTCATCACCTTCTGCTACCTGCAGCTTCATGTCCTGTGTTATCTGGTGGAGCTTGCTGTTGCCTCCTTCCCCCACCTCAATCAAAGGCCCCAGGGAGTGGCTCCCAGCAGCAGCCATGTGTGAGCTGCTGAGTTATCAGTGAACTCTTTCACCGATATAATTAGACAAGTTTAAACGGATAAGTTTTTAAATGATATTTATATCTCTAGTGCAGACTGCATTGAACATACCTTCCTGGAATGGAAACTGCATGCAAATACCCAAAATTGCTGTTACACAGATGCATATGTACCATTTAGGTGTATGAAGAGGAAATAAGATTTCACCCATAAGCTTGAGTCTTGTGGACAAAATGAGACTGGGTTTGAACCTGATTGTGAAGAGGAAAATTACCAGATCAAAGTGATTAGTGAAGAAACAGTACAATATAGCACCTATACATGTGCCTGATGTCTGCCCAGATGCATTCTAATTAGAATACATCAGGCCAGACTTGATTAATCAAGTCTGCTGGAGCATTCTAATTACAACCTTGGCATCATGTGTATTCCACATTTCAAAATGGTATCAGGACACTTTGACTGAAGCTTGTTGAATGAACTTTAGTTAAAGCATGCCTGCTGCCATTTTGGAGTGTAGTACATTGAATACATGAGCTGCTGCAGGCATTTTAATTAGTGGCTCCTGAGAGAACATGTAAAAATGCCCATAGTGTACAGGGTTATATTTATATTTCTTTAATTGTGTAATAAGCAAAGCATAGTTGCATATATTGTGTTAGTGTCAGATATGTAACTTCCTCCAAGATGCTTGAATGACTTGCACCCAGTAGGCTATGTCTATATCAGGGCTGTGCAACTGGTGACCTATGGAATTCCTGCAGCTCATAATGGGTAAAATAACTGCCTCCAGAAACCTGGAGATCCAGAAGATTTTGGGCACACAGGGGCCTCATCTACACGAGATGCTGACTGTGCAGTTGTTAGTGTGCAGTCATTTAGTATTTGTATAAACAAGAAGTAAATGACTGCACAGTTATCTGAGTTACTGGGCAATAGTGCTGGTGAATGTCTTTTTTTGTGATGCTACTGTGCAGTAGTCTAATATTACTGTGCAGGAGCATCACATCACAGTTTGTGCCACATAATACTACTGCACAGTAGTATCAGGCTAGTGTACAGTCAGTATCCCATGTAGACATTGCCAGGGAGTGGCAAAAAATTAATGGGACTAGTTTCTCAGTTGTTCTTGTAGGCTTAGTAAAGAGAAACTATAAATATAGCTTACATTTAAATCCACAGAACTAGTTATACTTGATATTTGTCTTTAGCAGTATTTAAGATCAGATTCCACTGGGCTGTTCTGCACAAGCACAGTATTTAAGAATAGTCTTATCTCCAAACTCTGTCTTGGAACTGTTCAGAGTTCTGCAGCCCAGCCAGTTCTCAAAGCTATGGTGTGAAAGTAGGCATTTGTCATTACCCAATGATTGTGTGTGCGCTTCGGCACTGCAGAATTATTTCCCGCCACATGCAGCTTTCTTTGCACGGTGCAATTCTCAGCTGCAGAGAGAAAACCCAGGTGCAAAGGAGTTCCCGCCGCTCGCATGCAAATTTGTGTCCCATTATTGGCTGTTTCTAAATTATTCCCACGTGGCAGCTAGCGATTGGCTTGCTAGCTGTATAAGAGGCTTGAGCAGTTTCCGCCCAAGTCGGAGATCTCCGAGAATCTCAGGAGGATCCTGAGAACCCCGATTCCGAGAATTCCGGGAGAAATCCGAGAGAATTCCGGCAAGGAGTCCACGATTATCTCATGGATTTCTACGTATGTCTCGGACCGAATGATGGTTTGATCAGCCATCAAGAATCTCTCCCCGTCACCGGACGATCCTTGACGTACCCCTGCCCTGCGCGCTCATTGAGAGTCACAGCACGGACTCTCGTATCGGTTTAAAGAGCTCTCATCGTTCGAGTTTTCTTCTTTTCTTCTTTTCTTCTGTCTACAACTGTAACCAAGCAAGTTTTCCTGCCTGCACCGCGACCATCTACGGTGTAAGTAAAATAATCTTTAATCAACCTCCACGTGTCAGTGCCTAATTCTAGTTCGCTGTGCCGACTTCCCCGGCCCACGTGCCCGAGCTGCTGGCCACAGCCCCTCGGCCCCGACAGCATTATTTTTCCCTCTCCTGTTTGAAGTGATCTTTAAGAGGTTGAGTAGAATTCAAATAGTAGCATTATAGCCATCCATGTGAACTCTGTAGGAGAGAAAAAGACTGGATAAGTGGTTAAGATCATGAACATGGACATCCTGTCCCTCTGATTATTTCCCAAGATATTGTTCAAGGAGTAGTAGGAAGCCACTCTACACCCATTGTGTGTGTTCAGAGGAGTGCTGACAACTGTCTGCTATATGAAGAGCTAAGGACCTTTCTCATTACTAATAGTTTGTGAAAAGTTGGGTTAGAATTTGACCCTTGTTATAAGCTTACAGTGTCTACAGAGCATTGTCTTTGTATTCTCCAACTGGATGGGATTCAACCATTATGAATAATTATTATGTTTTGCTTTTTCATTATAGCTTCAGAGTGCAAGCATTTATTAGGCATTATTAAGTCAAGATCTAATATTTTCTCCTCCTATTCTTAATTTGTCTTCAGTAGTTACAAAAGAGAGTAAAACAATCTCTTAGAAGCTATGGTTTATAATAAAATAGTAAAACGTTCATTACTTTACAGCATGTGATTTTTATCATAGGAACATGGAGTGCATTGTTTGCTAATTTTCTGATGGTAGCCATCAATAAAAATTAGCATTTAGCACTTTTGGAGACTGGTATTACTTCGTTTGGGAATCAGCGTAAAGGGAGCTGGGGAATATCTAATATAAATTGATGATGCTTTTACTGTGCATCTCATTAAAGTCTTAAAGAGACTTGAAATTTATGTCAAGGGTAAATAACATAACAGTACTCTATGTGGATGGCTCATTAAAATATAAAGGTGAAGGACCCTATGAAAAAAGCCATCAGGTTACTGTATTAACTGTTTTCTGTAAAATCTAAGTGGTAAGTAAATAGAGTATAAATGAAGTATACCCTTAACACACTTTTCTAGTAAGTATTGAATATTCTTCAGCTATGGGGCATGACATGTTATGGACTTCACTAGTTTTTTTGCAATTGCAAGAAAAAATACAGAAAGACGCAAGCATGAAAGAAATACACTTGCATAGTCTAATTGGGCAAATTGCAGCTCAACAATGTGAAATTCTATGGATGAAAACACAAGAAAGAAAGAAAAAATCCACAAGGATCAATTTTATTTTTGAATGAGCACAGTAAAGTTTGACCTTAAGTTAAAACCTATAAACTTTTAATTGTGTTTGCTCTATTTCGGTTTATTAATAGTGATTAGGATTTGAATAGGTCTGGCCACTGCCTTGCGCATGATCTGGCAGTTAGGTCCCATTAATGGGAAACATAAAATATAGGTCCAAACCCCCTTTGGGTGAAAGGAGGCTAAAACTCGGGTATCCTGCTCCCTGGGCTTAACCCTTGGGCTAAAAGATGGGAGGGCCCTACCCACACGGCTGCTAGTCATGTTTATCTCTACCCCCCATTAACACTTTGGACATACCTGGGCAATTCTATTTCCCCACACAGCTACCTGGTGAGATCACAGCTCTGCTGAATGTGTTCAACTGTTAATTGCGCATAAGTGCCAAAACTGTAGTCATGTGGTAACATGCATCCCTTAGGCCCATCAAGTAAAATAGGATTTAACCCTAAGTATCCTTCCACAAATGCGTACAGAAAAAAAAAATTAAGTAGGAGAGGTTAGTACCACCATGCAGCACAACTCAGTCCTTAACAAAATACAAAATCTGAATATTGGCTCAGCTTGCTCCTTTTTGTCACATCCAGAGTCTTTTTATTTCTGTCTTAAAACTTTTTAAATGATGTATTAACTAAATGATAATTGGTAACTATTAAATTTAGGAAGCAAACTTGTGCACAGGGCAAGAACAGAGGAAGTAGGATATAATGAAAGAGACTACTTTCGTGGTATACTTTGCTTAAATAAAACAAGAAGTTATGAAAAATGTCCTAGGGTAAAAACAGATGTTGTCAAATGAAACCACAGCTGATCTACTTTATTGGGCAAAAGACATATTGCCAGTGTCCCACATTGGGCAGGGAGTCTAATGTGGGACACAGGTGATGTATTCCCCTGGCCTGGAATTCCCACAACCCCTCACTCTATAATGTCTTCTGCCTGGCACCTGGGTCCGACATCAACACGTGCCTTGTGCAGAGGTCCAGGTTAGCATGAGTGGCACAGGGCCTGGGAAATCACCGGTGCTCCAAGATTCCACTCTGGGGCCCAGGCCAACCTGTGCTTCCATGCGAAGCACAGGATAGCACAAATCTGGGGAACTCCTGGTGCCGCATGCCTCCACATTGTGATCTGCACAGCCACATACCTCCACGATGGGACCCATGCTTTATATAGCCATCCAGGGTGGCTGAAGACTCCAGGCTGCCTGCACTCTCCCACCACAGAGCAAACAGATGTTCAACACAATAAAGCAGCATCTATTTAACACTACCTTTTACTGTGCCAGCGATGTGGCAAAATAAAGGATGGAGACATCTATTTGCTTTCCCTTTGTGCCACCATAAACATTTTATGGTGGTACAAATATGATATTTGTTTCTACCTATGAGAACAGAGTGATATACAGACATTAAGATGTCCTATGCCATATATAGGTGTTTCTTCCCTTCAAAGGCAAATCTCCCAAAGAGTAGATGTGGTTATGCTCCTGAGATATGTATTTTTGTACCATACTCTAGAACTGGAACCTGAGTTTCTCTCTCCAACATATGTCACTTACAGCGTGAAATCCTTTCCTCTGTCCTTTCTGAAGCTCCAGTTAGTAGTTTCAGTAGCTCCAGTAGTTATGAGTATCTACTACTTGAATTCAAATGAGCCTTTGAAATACCTAAATCTGTGGGGGAGGTTTCTCAGTTTTGAGAGTGTTCCTGCTTAGAAACTAGTATTTAGCTATAACCATCTGTCATAATAATTCTGTGTCTTACTTTACATCCTGTGGTACAGAATGTATGTTTGACACATCACAGCTCAGGGGATTGCTAACAGGATGTTGATCTTTTCTCATCTAAATAAATGAGTCAAAAAATAAGTCAAATCATCATATTTGTATGCCTTGATTAAATTGCATATATTAAAATGAATAGTGGACAAATTTAAAGTTGTTTGGCAGTTAAGACAGGGATGAAGAAATATACTACTGACATCTTGATCACAAAGTCATGCCAGAAACATCTCACTAATGGAAGTAGGTAAGAGATTGTGTTAAAGAGGGAGAGTAATAGCTGGAGCATGCAGTTTAGCTATTTGAGTTGCTGGGCATCTTCAAAGGCATTGTGCATTACAGCTATAAATTAAAACACAGCTAGACCTACCCTAGTTCAAACTACCCTTCTGAAATATGCCTCCTGAGAAGACTGGAACTACTGAGTTTTTAGAAAGATGATAGATATCAGCTTCCTCTTGGGTAACCTGGTAGGACTTCGACATGCACACTTTTCAACCTTTGTATTTAAGACCTATTTTGTATCTGATTTTTTTTTTCAGTGTCGTTACCTATGCATGAATCATGAGCATTATTTTCCTTACTTTTTGGTTTACATTTCATTGCTTTCTTCAATGAAACAATATTTTTTGTAGATACAGTTAAAAAGATAGATTTGGTAAGGGCTACCTCTGCATCAGAAAGTCTTGGTAGCATTTTTGCTAGAATGCAGTTGCTGAGAGAGTCTGTAGAATGTATGCACATTTGCAGTGTATCGTATGGTGAGATAATTTACCTACAAGACTCTTCTCACTGTGGGTAGATAGTGTCCTTCATTCACTATCATGGCACAAAGCATTGTGTAATACTGACACTTCTGTCAGGAAATTGTGGGGGTTAAAGACCTGTTCCCTTCAAACTCCTGTTCCATATGTTTTAATTTCTGTTTCTCTCTGTTCTGTTCAATTCCCTCTCTGATCCGTTCCATAGTTTTCTCTTCATTTGGTCTGGTTTTCAGTCCCTCTACCATTTGCCATCCATGAATGCTGAATAGATCAGTGAAGTTTTGGTGTTTGTTTTAGAGACTGGCACATGATTGTCTATATTTGATGAATGTCAACAACAGCTTGGGCAGCACTAACAAAGACAAAGCCAAGAAGAAGTAGATGATGCCAACAATGCTCAAAATATCTTAGGTTCTATTGCTATTAATTGATTTGTTTATGCATAGCTAGGCTTATGAAATGAGTACCAAGTAGTGGGAATGTACATCTGCACAGAGAATTTAGTTTTAATGACCAACAACCTAAGTGGTATTCTTCAGGAGGCCATCATATGAGCAAGGGGGAAAAAGGCAATTAGATGACTTACAGACCAGTGTTATGCTCCTAAGTAATAGCATCAGATAGACAGCTGGAAAATGCCTCCTACTTTTAATTAGAAAAGAAAAACATTTTTTTTCCTATTTATTTTCATTTATAATTTTGGGGTTTTCAATTGAAGTCAAGATATATGACCAAAAAGTCTCTCTTGTTGAAAAGCCAATTTTTACTAAATAATTGAGGAAATACTTTTCAACCAGTTTAAGCATTATAGGCACGCAACCTCATTAAGGCCAAGTTGGACAGGATATTAAAGAAACTTAAAACTCCACAAAGACTCCTTCAGAACATTCAATGGGGAGAGAAGGGTAAGCATGGGTGACAGGTACATGACTGGGATGTAGGCAGTTAGGACTTGACCCTTTGAGGTAATAGCTCAGAAGAACAGGAGAGGATAGTGAAGCAAGGGTCCAGAGCCACAAGTCAGGGGAATCAAGAACAGGTAGGGGAAGAGGTTGAGGGACTGATACAGTGCATTTTGGTCCCCCTGTTCCTCCCTCTGGATAGGACCCCAGGCTAAGGGTATCAGGAACAGAAGCAAACCAGACTTGTTTCACTAGCCAGGGGATCTGGAGTAGGCAAGTACAAGACTGGAAGATGGGCATTCACCTACATAAGCTACAAGCCAGGTACTGGCTATCAGAGGACAGTCATCTGGAAGCACAGGGGATCAAGAAGTCAGCAAGGGAGTCTTGAAGCACAAGAGGTCTGAACCAGGGTCTGGAACCAGCAGCAGACAGGCAAGAACCAGGATGAAATCAGGAAGAAGAACCCAGAGCACAGGAAACCAGAAACAAACAGGCAAAATTGATGAAATAGGGTAGTATTTGTCTTGTTGAATACCGTACTGAGCATTGAAAAGGCTGCTGCTTTAAAGCAGGCAGCTATGCCCATCAGGTAATTGGGACCAAGTGGGAGTAGTTTGGCCATGTGCAACCAGGCCAACTTGGGTAACTATATCCAAGTGCTGGCATTTTGGCTAGTCTGCTGACTTGCCACTGACAATGGCCTCCGCTTACCCTGCCCCTGACAATGGGCTCCATCAGTCAATACAGCTGATTTGATGGTGATGGGGGAGGCCAGGAGAAAATTGATGTCTCCAGAACAAAAGGAATGCAGAGAAGGAACTGTTTTCTTCCTAGAAATTAAGGCTTATGATACCATGTGAACAATTTCCTTTCTTAAGGATCTATTAGTCTTTCATACCAACACAGGAATAATTATAAAATTATTACAGGTATTGGTAAAATTATATTTGATTATAATTTATGGTGTGCTCTTACTACATAAACTTGTCTTAACAAATATTTTGAACTGGGCTTGGTATCACATCTACCACATCAAAGACTCTTCCTTAATAAAATTTTAGCAAAAGTATAAAATCATTTTAAGCAACTGTGGCTGAGTAATAAGCAGGAAAAATACACATGTCTGCAAGTCTGACAACAAACAGCAAGTTAAAGTGTAGATGCTATTAAATTTTTATATCCCTGATAAAAATTAGCAATGCCTAACCAGTTTGAATTAAATGAGAGCTAGTTGCATTAAGAAAAAAAAAGTCAAGCTGAAGATTTTTTTTCTTTTGAAGTTGTAAAGCTTTGATTAAAGCACACCCCCTGCATTTTTAAATAATCCTTTTAGAGACCTGAAATCTCTGAAATGTAGGTGGTTTAATTTGGTTTGTCTTTAAAGGATACTGGCTATGCAGACTAGCTGGCTTTAAAGGGGTCACACTCTGGGTATGGACACATTTCCAGCCATTTCAAAAGGGGAATATTTCTAAAGGATGACAATGTTAATTGTCACATGTTGACAAGGCAGGAAGGATAAAATGTAGCAAAAATCCTCCAACTTTAAGACTGCTTCCGCTAGAGTGAAAGTTGGAGCACTTTTGTTACGTTTGCATCATACCCAGCTTGTCTACATGTAATAATTATAATGCAACAGCGGCTGCCCTTTTGAAACATCTCCAAATATGTATTTGTCCATGCCCTCTAACATAAAAGTTTTAAGACTACTCACTCCACTGAGCTACCATCATTTCCTCTTTTCACCCTTTCTCTTATCTCCTTCCCTATATTGACAAAAAAATGGAGTAGAATGGTTATTCTTCCTCTCTCATATCTTGGGCAAAAGAGCTATTGCCCTCTCATAGTTCTCTCCAAGTCCTCTGGATCCAACTGGGACTGAATAACAAGAAAGAGGCTTGAAATTACACAGAATAACCAAACCTGTAAATAATTGCTTCTTCTGCTTAACTGACAGCTTTACTTGGACTGCAGGATTTAGCAAGACTGCTAAAGAAAGGGATTCCATAGGAACAGTGTTCAAATGACAACTCTTACTGTATTGCTATTGCCTCTGCTAAGAAAAAACTGATCAGCCTGCATATACCAACAAGCGGTATGGGAAGAATTATTTCTGGTTACAGGAAGAACAGGCAGTAATAAAATCATCACTTAACAGAGGCATCCAGACTACTCTCATGAAGGTAACCCTGGCTGTTACTGACAAAGTTCCTATAGGAACTTGGAAAAAATGAAATCTGTCCCTTCAGGCAGAAACACCAAAGAATAGAGGTAAATGCCCCTGTGGTATAATAGCATAACATGTACAGGAAATAATTATTTATACTTCTTTCAATCAACCATAATAAGTGATAACCAGGGACCCTGGTTTTCTCTGATAAAAAAAAAAATCCCCAATTTTGGGATTTAAAAAAGTAACCCAAAATCTACTTTTTCCCATGATCAAAATGAAACACCACTATATATCTATTAGTGGTATTTTATTTTAATCATGGAAAATACAGATTTGGGGTTAATTTTTAATCTAAAAATTGAGGATTTTTTTAATCAGAGAAAGCCAGGATTCCTGGTGATAACCAGTAACAGGATAGCAAAATTTGAGTTAGAACAAGAAAGGGATCCAGAAGGAACATGCTTATCAGTTACTCTTGATGGCTATGCCCCAAAACCACCAGATTCCTAAACCCCAAATAAACTGCTATTTTATCCTAAAATCCACAGACAACTACATTTGCAAGAACAAAGTTCCCTAAATCATACTGGGCACATCAAGGCACACCTCACTCTTGATGGTGCTGAGCATTATAGCACTTTTCTTACACACAAACCCTAACATTCATGAACTAGAAGGCTATTACAATTAAATTATTACTGAGAGCCAGGGCAGGAATTCAGGTTTTCACTTTCCACATAATTGACTCTGTTACCTACTAGCTAAGTCATCTCTCTCTTTGTCCTCTTCTCCTTCCCCCAAGGACTATTGAATTATTCCATTATTTTTGTCCAATGACTGTTTAATGTCAATAAGTCCTTAGGGTAGGGACTGGAAACAGTGACTTATCCCTCCTAACTGAGTGTCCTGTCTTCTATACTACAGAGTGACATACGCTCTGCTTCTCCCTCTCCATCTCCTTCTCCCTCCCCATATGAATGAATCTTAAAATGTATTGTCTATACAGTTTCAAACAAAGAAGTGGAGAGCATTCTCCATGCAGAAGAGTCTTAATACCTCTTTTGGATTCAAATCTGCATCTTCCAAGGTCCTACTGATCAGGTACATCAATGGGAATAAAAATAGCCCAGGCATGGTTGAAGCACGGTGGGGGTAGGGGGCAAGGGATTACCACAGCCTCAGAGCTGTGACTGGATTTTTCCCAGAGCTGCACTGTGAACATGTACAGGCAATTGGGAGATTGGGTTAACCCTTTCCTAGATGGGGTTAAGTCTTTCTCGATCTAAACTTGTACACCTCCTGAGGTAAACTAACATAGATTGGAAGAGCTATTTTGGGGGGGTAAAGTATATCTCCTGAATGCCTGCATGATTGGACCTTGCCCTGGTTAGGTTGACCTAAATATAGGTATACACCCCGAGTAAGACCTTTTATAGTACAATGTTAAATTAAGTTTCTTAGTTCCATCTAACTCCTGCTTTCTGTAACTCATACTCTTATCAGATCTATCCTTAAACTATGAGTGCATATTTTAATGACTGAAATATTCTTTGTATTGAAAAACCATTATGTATTGCAAAACCATAATGCCCAAAACCTTTTTTCTTTTAAATTATGGTTATATTCACATTCAGTAATTTCTATAAACCTCACAAGTCATTTTCTAAAACTTGCAGAGTATCTAATAATTATATGACACCAGGAGAGTTGCTTAATTAAACAGCATCCCCAGACTGAAAGTCATTAGCACTCACAGCTGTTCCATGGCCTGTTTCAAAGATTTGGTGGTCTTTGTCCAGTTCCCACTGGACAGGTGTCCACATCAGAAACTGTCCTCACAATGAGCACTAATTGGTGCCATCTCAGCAGAGATGATAAGCAAAAACTGAATGGGCTTCATGACTGAACTTTCCTATGAGCCTTATAAGTTGTCCTTCTAGAACACTTCTGAGATGCATTAGTAGGACACTCCAGGCGACTTGCACTATTACTTCATGTGCCATACCTGTTCTGTGAATAAATAGAGTTCTATGGCATCTAGGGCCCTGTACATGGCAAGTTTCAGTCACTATTCACATTCTGATTTAAAGATGATTCCCAGGTTCTCATATTATGAATGGCTTTTATTAGTTTTTTCTCACAAATGTTCATTAAAATGTACATGTGTATGGTATGACTACACATTTCAAACAACAAATAACTAATAAGAAACAATATTAGGAGATATTTTGTATTAATAGCTTTAGTAGTTCTGTAGAAACTAGTATGACTATGTAGATGTTTCATATGTAAAACATATTTTATTACTCCAGTTACTCAAGTCTATAGTCAACTCAGACTTGTGAAACTATAACCTAAAGGAACTATAGACGACGGGTAGAGTGACATGATTTCTATTTTTTTATTTGTTTAAATATTTGGGGTATAACAAATCAGGAGTGAAAACAAAATTGGCATTTTCTGAGTTCCCTCAAGCATTCACACACAGTATTCAAGGTGCCCTTCTGCTCTAAAAAAGCAACCGTATAGTAAAGTATACCTTCTTACATCACAAATCTCTTCTGTTTATTAACTGACAAAAATATGGTTTAATTAATTTCCATACTCCAGTTAGCATTGCTGAGCTACTACCACTGCATTTCTCTTCCATCTTGTTCATCATCATAAATTAAAGTTATGCCTAAATAAGTCCACTGAAGGACTGCACAAATATTCTATCCTGGTGGGTATGATTGAAAGTTAAAATAGTTATATAGGCCTATTATATCTCCTATACCTTTTAGCATTAGAGATAATTCACAAAAGTAAATAGGAAATAAACCTGTTGATACAGGTTTCATGTAAAGTTTTGACAATTATATATATCTATATTTTCACTTGTAATCATACTACATGTGTAATGGTAATTTCTGAGAGGACAAATATTAATTTCACTGGGCTAATTTTACAGAATCACTTATAGGAATGAAATTGCCCTTTAAATTAGCAACATGATATAGAGCATAAATCCTGGCAAGAGGTAAATCTTAAAAGTGGAACTGGTTGAATAATAGAAAAAAATATTGGCAAAAAATTCTTTGCACAATAGGGAAAAAAGTCATGGAATGCATTATTCATGGTATATCTCTAGAATTTGGGATGGATGCTTCTTGTAGCTTATTTATCTGCTTCAATCTTCAGAATTGATCTGAAAATCTTGCAAAACATCTTCACTGTGAGATTTCTTGTCCTTCCTGCTTTTGGTCAGGTTAAATATATTGCTAGGGCACCCCCTTTCTTGCAATATTTCAGCAATTCAACTTCCAGCTGGAATCAGAAAGTGAAGACACTAATGAAAATGGTAAATAATTGTAAAGAAAGGTTTTGAAACTTAAAAACATTTGGTTTACTTTCAGGATTGGGTTAAAGTGTGTGTCAGACCCTACTTTATCAATTCCAAATGTCACCAACGCCTGTCTATGGTAGCTAAAGGGAGCTTAGAAACTTATGAAATGTTCTTGTTTTTAAAAGAGTAAATAAGTACTTAGGAGATCTCACTGTAAATCTTTGCCATAGATTACCTGGAGTAATTTAGGCAAGTCATAATGAACTGGCTTCATATATGTATACATACACCGGCAGGTGTTTGGCACTTTAAATAAAAAATGTTAGACCCTCAAACTGCCTGTTCAGCTGTTGCCTTCCCCTGGTGATGCAAATAGTGCATAGGTACCTCAACTGTAAGCACTAAAGTTCCCTATTGCCTAATTTATGTGCCTGGAAAAGCCCAGGAAAACCTCAAATTTACTATTGGTAATAGCTTTAGAGTTTTCCCAACCCTGTAGGTGTGTCTCCACTTATCTGACTGGGAGGACTGTGTCAGATCGGCATTCTTTAAGTCTACCTACTAGGAAAAGCTCCATGCAAACTTCAACCGCTTGCTCTTAAAACAAGATTGGAAGAAAAGGTTGTGTCAGCACTACAGATTAGACAATCAGATTACACCTAGAGAGCCATAGAAGGAAGAATTGTGTGGGCAAAAGTGAGGTTTTGAGTTTACTTTTTGGTTTTGTTTTTGAAGGTGGTTTTATTTTTTTTTCCATAGTCCTGTGGTTAAGATACTTTTCTGGGGGTGCAACTACACATACTATTAGCATGGAGCAATAAACTCCAGCATAAGTGAGAAATCCATGCGGGCATAAGTGCTGGAGTTTATTGCTCCTGGGCACTGCATTTACATGTGCACCTGAGACCACAGCAGGGAGCTGTGGGAGTTAGCCTGCTAGCTGGAGGCTACTCCAACCCGGCTCAATGTGCTGTGGAGTGGCTGGCTGGGGCATAATGGTGCTCCAGTGCAGGGCTAGCCAACAGGCAGCCCCCACACTGAAGCATCCTCATGCCCCAGCTAGCCCTGTCAGCCCATGTGCATTGCTGTGTACTAAATAATGCCATCGCAAGATAGTACTTGTATTTACAAGCACTAACTTGAGGTGGAGTTAATTAGTTTCCTGCAGTTTATTAGGGCTGTAAGTGTAGATGTTAACGTTTTACTGCGTAGCTAATTAGGCAGGTCTGCAGCAAACATTTCCTTCCCTTCAGAGTGGGAAGTTTCAAGACTGCCTGATCTAAAAAGGTACTTGAATCCAAGACTCATTTCGCTGGAGAATGCCCTAACTACTGGTTCCTGTTGAAGATGTTCCACTTGAGGCAAATAATTAAGTTCATTTTGGGCCAGGAAAGAGAAGATTGACTATATGGCTCAGTGGTTATATCATTTGACTGTGATGTGCGGAATTGTTTTCAGTTGCTTGAATTAAAGAATATTTAGTCAGTTCTGCAAGATGAATTGAGTGCTACAGGTAGGACTGAGAGATTTCTGTCCTCAAATTCCCAATAGCCTGTACTTATAAAAGACTGGGAGAAGCAATCTTAGTCATGGAGTCCAATCTCTTGATAATATAGGCAGCCACATCATCTATTCCCTTTTGCAGGGATTAAGCTCCAATTTAATGACTACTGCACCAAAGGGAAGATTTCCTTTGCAAGTCTAACTAAGCAGGCCCTTAAGTAGCATTTGCTTTCTGACCTCAAAGAAATAGCTTTCTTTGGAAGCCATCTCCTTTTTCCATATTTGATAGGCTCGATACTTAATCCTAATGCCATTTTTCAGCTTCTTATTTATCCAATTATGTCTGGAATTTTTACCAATATATTTTTTCTCTTCACTTGGACTGGAAATTCCAGATAGGCCTTTGACTTGCCTTCTCACTCAAAGCCTACAGTTCTTCAGTCCATTTGACTTCACTAGCTCTTTTCATCAGCTTGTCAAATTTTGGTCTTTTCAAGATTAATTCTCTTCTCCTTCCCTGCCCCCCCCCCGCCCCCCAAAAAGAAGAAAACAACAACACACCCTGGAACATATTAGTTATACACCCATTTTGATTTACACATCCACCTTCTTTAAATCAAACAACTCATAGGGTACAAACAAGTGTTTACATCTTTAAGCCACCAACACCTAAACCAGGAACAGATGTGTGCAGCAGTTCACTGCTCCGAGTAGTAGTCTATACTTGGATCTGCCATGTCTGAAATCCATGTGGGCACCCCTATGTCATTTACTTGGGGTCAGGGAGAAGGGTGGGCAGGATTGGGGAGAAGGCTAGCAGATCTTCAGTGGAGATTGGTGGATCCAGGGAGAGTTTGGCTGGATTGGGCAGGGGAATCCACAGGGGGTTGGTTGGTGGGTCTTCAGGAGGGTTGGTTGCCCAGTTAGGAAGGGTCGGGGACTAAAAATAACCCAGTCAGGGTTGGAGGGGGAGTGGCAAAGCTTCCTCAGCTCCAGGGAAAAACTGTGAATACATAAAAGTGTTCAATAGATCAAGCTAACCCTTTCTTAGATTGGGTTAACCTGATCTCTATCTAAGTTGATGTACCTACTCAGATGAACTAACCTAGATTGTGCATGACATTTTTTGCCTGATTTAACCATTTTGAATGCCTGCAGAGAGAGGCATTTATATCAACCTAACCCTGGCTAGGTCAATTTAAATGTAATGGCTATATGTACCCATTATCACTTAAAAAAAGGGACTGCTGGTTGAAGAAAGTATAAACTGTAACATCTGTGAATCATTAGACTCCTATCATCAATAGTAGCATTTGTTTTGCAATTTCTATCTAGGACCAATTGATGTGTACTAGACAATATGTGTGTGCATGTATATATTTGCTTTATATAGTAGCCTTTGTATAAATCTCTACATATCAAGGATGTGTCTAGGCTTGGCAATTAGCTGTACATCAGCAGTGAGAAAAGGCAGGAAGTTGTGCAGTCAGGTGGAAGGGTTTCTCTTTTATTTTTAATGTAAAGTCCCCAAATGAAGATAGTAAACTAAAGACTTTATGGCAACTATGCAGCAGCATGGAAACACATTCACTTACCTCCTCTCCTATTCCCATAGGAATAAGGATTTCTTCTTTCTCTTTAAGAAGTTACAAAGAAAACACTCTTTTGTTCTGGCTCTCTGTTTGCTACCTCTTCCACCTGGAACATGGGAAAGGCTGCTTCAAATCCCAGCTGCACTGAGCATTTAATTATCTATACAAAGTGAAGAGCACCAACAGTAGGAACTGAAAGGACTCACCACAGAATAACCATCTGGGGATGAGACCTTGGGAGGTTCATAGAATCATAGAAGTAGGGTCGGAAGGGACCTTGTAGATCTTCAAGTCTGACCCGCTGCCTGAGCAGGAGAGAAACTGGGTTCAAGTGACCCCAGCCATGTAGGCACTGAGCCGCTTCTTAAAGACTGCCAGGGTAGGAGCCAGCACCACTTCCCCTGGAAATTGGTTCCAGATCCTAGCCGCCCTAACTGTGAAGTAGTTCCTACGGATGTCTAATCCGAACCTACTTTCCAACAACTTGTGGCCGTTATTTCTTGTTATCCTGGGGGGCGCTGGGGGAAACAAGGTCTCCCCCAAACCCTTCTGGTCCCCCCTAGTGAGTTTATAGACGGTCACAAGGTTGAGTTCAAGTCTCAGTCTGACTTGAACCTGTACCTCCCACATGCTGGGTGACTCCCCTAAACACTAGGGGTTCCTGTACACATGTGGGGAGGCTGGTCCAGTGCACTGTAATTACAGCATGTGAGAGCAGACTCAATTAACCGAGTCTGCTAGAGCGTGCAAATTAGCATGCTCTAGCCGGCCTCCACGTCTCACGTATCAACATCCCCGTGCTTCAAAATGGTGGTAGTGGTGCTTTAACTAAAGCTCGGTCAACAAACTGATACATAAGATGCTGTGGTCACTTCAATTGGAGCAGCTTTGGAGCTATTGTATTTAAAGTGCCCCCTCCTCACCCCTCGGGCATGTATAAAAATGCCTTAGGTTATTGGTTAGTTATAATCTTACTTATAGCCCCTATTTGTTATCATTCCTCCCTGCCTGCCCCAGCCCCCACTCACATTCTCCCAAAAAGATGTGGGTTCATTCTCAATGGAAAATTTTCAAGGGCAGAGAAGTTGTTTCATAATAGCTCTAAACTCCTTGGTGGTTGCTGTTTTTTGGAACTTCCTCAAGAGCTTTATGCAGAGTCTGTTTTAAAAATGGGGAAAATGAGGTGCAGGTAAGCAGAACAATTTGCTCAAGATAAAACTGTTTGTTTTTAAAAATATGAATGGACTCTTCCAAACTTACTTCATTTGAATTTTGTACTTTGGATATTTTTTAATAAGCATCTTTTTTTTAACACATTGTAATTTTGTTATCTCCAAGAGAATGAAAAAGCTATACAGTATTTAATTTAAGAATTTAATTTCAAACAGATAGATGAACAGGAGTGCACTTTAAATTATAAATAGGAAAATTGAATGATAAGATATATGCTTTCATTACTTTGTAAGTACCATAACAACACTTGCTACCTTGGGCCAGAAGATTATTGGCAACCCAAGTTTTAATCATCAAAATGGTAAAGTTTTGTGTGTCTGGGAGATACTAGTAGTTGCTTCTCTACTACAATGCATTTCTTGATATTTCGAGCTCTGGCTAATAAACATTTAATAATGATTATATTAACATTTATTTTCCTTTGGGCTTGCTTTTGATGTGTACTATATAAAACAGGTGTTTTGTATTATTTTACTGACACTAGAGCTTTCCGGTTTGCACTGAGCTCAGAATTATTAGCTCAGAATCTAGTTGCCTATCTTTGTTATTGCTTTGTGAGGTTCTAATTAGAATTCTGGGAATCTAAAGAAGCAATATGCTTTGTGAATAGCACTGTGTCTTTTAGATGCATGATTGCTGTTCACTTTCTTTCACTTGTTTTATTAAGCGGAGAACAGCAAAGAAGTATTTGAATAATCTTGTATGTTTGATCTTCTTGTATTAGAAAGAATTTATTAACAATAAGAAGAAAGGAGATAACTGTGAATCAGTATTCACTTTTGAGGAATATGAACAGGTATGGGGCTCATTAAGGACTTTGGCAAAGCTGATTCCCTGGTTTTTAAATCTCCTTTGGCCATTTAAACTACACAATTAAAAGATTCTTGTACCTTGGTTGGGAAGGGACCTCATAGGTCATCTAGTCCAGGCCCCTGCATAAGTGCAAGAGTTACTGTAACGTATTCATCCAAATGTTACATCTAATTTCCTCTTGAATACCCCTAGTACTGGTGCCCTGTTGGCAACAAGGGGTAAATTATTCATTTGACTAATCAACCTTAAAGATGAGACTTTCTTCATAATATCCAACTTGCTATTGCTCCTTTTCCTACCGTACCATTAACTTGTAATTTTCAGCAGAATTAATATTCAGATAAATGACCTGCTTTCTACATTCCAGTAATTTCTGCCATGCTGTTGGTTCTTAACCTTTTGCAGCTGTATGCTGTACTGGTGTTCATAAAGTCCTCCAGTTACAAATATTCAGTCACAAGGCAGGAACAGGTCCCCAAGTCTTTCTAAAATTGCTGTGGCCTTTTTATGCCATTCCAGACACAAAAAAGCTTTATAAGTTATTTTTAGGGATCTAATATTAGTATGCTTAATGCAGAATCATGTATCTGGCCCTTACAGTTTGCAGTGTAAGGGCATGGCAAGAGTGGTGCTTGAGGTAGGAAAAGAAAGAAGGATAATAGATTAAATTAAAGCTGTATAAAAAACATAATTGATTTAGTTTGGACATCTGTGGCAGGGCACTGCTAGTACCTGCCACTTTAAGGACTGGGCCAGGGAGGGCAGGTGCCTGAGTAGGGCAGCCTTTTTTAAGGCCCAGCTCCCTGAGATGATGGCAATTCGTGATCAGCCAGCAGAAGAGAAACACCTCTCTGCTGAACTCTGCCAGGAACACCTTGGAGGTAAGGGTGAGGCTATGGGGATGTCTTGGAGGCCTCATTGGTCCTAGACATGATCTAAAACTGTACCCTGCCAGGGCAGGAAGGCCTGGTGGGGTGCTGGTGGTGTGGCAGTCCCCATGTAAATGCCAGGAGTGATCATCTCCCTGGTGTAAGGTGGATCAGGGCACCTTAGCCTCAGCCCCCACCTTCAGGTGGGTTATATAATACAGAGAAGGCCAGGTAAGCTTCTTGAAGTGCCTAAGCCTGCTGGAGTGAGTGACCCTGTGGGGCCAGGCATGCTTTAAGAAGCACCTGAGCTGGAAATGGGGGACCCTGAACCCTGTGAGCAGGCAATCAGCTTAGACTTGTCCTGAGGGACCCTTGATTGGCCCATGCTGGGGCCAGGACCCGGGGAGGAGGGGTGGGGGGTACAAGGGAAGGTTCTCAATTGCAGCAGAACACTCTGCCGTGCAAAGGAGCTCTCGTGTGGCCAGGAAATTCCATAGTGCCGAGGCACAAAAATCACTGGGTTGTGACATGCCCCCTTGCCGACGGCACAACTGGAATTTCAGACACATGAGCACATCTTAAGGCTTTCTTGCTT
>NW_005843194.1:271132-280117 GCF_000455745.1 Alligator sinensis
GAAGTCGCGCGGAATTTTAAACGGCCAGTGAGCCAATTACTAGCCGCCACATGTGAATAATTTAGCACTGGCCAATAGTGGGGCACAAATTTACATTCGAATAGCGGGAACTCTTTGCACCGTGCATTTCTGTGCTGCAAAGAAGAAATGCATCCTGCAAAGGAAACTGCAAATTGGCGGGAACTCTCTCCTACACGCGGGTTCTCACTTGCAGCAGAACACTCTGCCATGCAAAGGAGCTCTCGTGTGGCCAGGAAATTCCATAGTGCCGAGGCACAAAAAATCACTGGGTTGTGACAAGTTGAATAAATAATTTGCCAGCTATACACATAAACACCCCCAGAGTGACTTCAATTCTGTGAGATATTTGCTTTTTTTTTCCTTTAATGGACAAGAATGGAGTGGAAAATCAGCCAGCTGGAGAAAATTCCTTCTCTGTGTTAAGAAGCCCCTGGGGAATGCTCATCATTGATGTAATTACAATGATGCTGAATGCCATGTCACTCTACCTCTGTGAAAGGTTGATCTATGGCAGTTGTAGATAACCTAATTCAAAGTCCAGCAGCAAGCAAGTTAATTTTAGACTTGAAAAGCTAAAAGCTGGATCTTGGGTGATTTAACTGAAAAAAGCAGTGACCAGACTTCCATCCTGCATAGTACAGTCAGTTTGATATATATCAATAGATTGAAATGGTTTAAATATGTCCTGGTTTATTTGGTTGTGTTTTAATAACGTATTTATTTAATATCCATGCCAAGGTACAGAAGATATGAGAGATTCACTTCTATATATATCAAAGTTTGAGGCAGAGTGTTTAAACGTAGTATTCCATCCATTATGGAGTCTAGTTTAGGCCTCTGACCTACAACTAAAAGACCCCAGCGATCTCACTGTTTAATGCTATCTACAGATCTGACTTTGGCATTTAATGTCTATATATTGCATGCTAGGTTAGGTTTAAATTGACCTAGAATGGGGATTCACAAAGGCCAGTGTGAGGAGTTGAGAACTGTCTTTACTGACCCATAAGACATTCTGAGAGCAGGGATGTGCCTTCGGCCCTACCTCTCAAGGAGAGTTAGCCTAGCCTAAATTTAGGCTTCAGGGAAACGCTATCTTGTACAAGAACCATGAACTCCCTCCTGGAGTTGGACCTAGTAGAGGCATCTTTCCCACAAAATATAATATTAGCAAGTGGTGCCCCCCTTTTAGCTTGTTGATTAGAACTCTTACTCTGGACGACAAGAATTCACCTTCAAATCATCTTCTTTCTGAGGCTATTTAAGCCCAAGTCTTCTATCTCCAAGGAACGTTACCCTAACCACCAATTTTAGCAGGAAATTGACAGATAAGGAGGAACCTATTAATCTTTCCTCTTAAAACTGTTCACTTTCCATATAATAGTTCAATTTTCTTTGGACCAGAGACAGGGAAAGCAAGAGAGAATGGTGTTATAGCCTGGTGGTGGTTAGGGCACTCATCTGAGTTAGGAACATCTGGATTCCAGTCCCCACTCCAACAATTATATAAGGGAATGAACAAACGTTGCAGCTTCAGCAGAGGAGTTGGAGCTGCTGTTTAGGAGCATACAATATAAAGGAGCTAAATTGCCCCAGCTTTGCCCCGAATGAAATTTGGTTCACTTATCTAACTACAGAAGCGTGCATACATAACAGTTACAGCATAAGACTTATTATCTTCTCCCCTACAACAGCTGTTCCTCCACTTTTGAAGCTTCTGCACCTACACATTTGTCCATATTTATGATTGGGGTGCTGTGAGATCTTTCGAAGGGTGCCATAAGGTGTAAAGAGATAGGTGCAGGTTGGACTAGTCATTGTCTGCTGTAGCCCTGCCTCTATACCTCAACTCTCCACAAGGAAGTAAGCATTATAATAAATATGTTTTGGAAATGGCTTGCTGATAAATGTACAAAAGTTGTGGAGGAGTGCCTCAAGTTAAATGAAGAGTGCTTCAAGTCTAAAAAGGTTGAGAACTACTGGTCCATATCCTAACTATTTACACTAAAGTAAACTGCTTCAACCACACTTAATCCAACTCTGTCAGATAGCTTAATTTTAAGATACAGCATTTCTGAAAAAAAACTATATGAGCAATCTTTTCATTTGATTTCTAATTTGTGTATGCCTTGGTATGAGACCCCAGAAGTTGCACACTTCAACTCTTATACCATTTTCAGAGACTGTAGACTAATTTTGGGCCAGATTTTTAAAATGTTAAGTTAGAGCGTGTGTATATGAAACAGGGCCCCTAAATTGAAGCAGTGGGTTTTAAAAACACTGCTTAAATTTAGGGCTGATTTAACCCCTGTGTCATGCGTACATACCCCACTGACTTACGTGCCTCTCTGGTGGGGAGGGGAAGGCAAGCTGCCAGTGGGCAGAGCAGTCCCTGTGCTGCAGGCAGGCTGGGCGCTAGTGCTTCCCCCTGCAGCAATGGTATGTCCCCCCCAGGCAGCACCTGCCCTCAGGCACCTGGCTCGGGCAGTCCCGGGGTGACCACAGCCATGGAGGGAAACACTGACTCAGGCAGACAGGCAGGTTCCAGGGGGATGGGGGCGGGAAGATCAGGCTCACCGCTTTCCTGAGACAGAGCCTGCTTTTCTGGGCTGCTACCAGGCTGCCTGCAGGGTTTCTTGCAGAGCTGTGGAGATGCACAGAGCATGGTACTTCGCTCTACAGCTATAGGGGCAGCAAACTAAAACTCCTTCAAGGCCTGCACCTGATGGGACTCACAAAAGGGCACAGCAAGAATGCTGTTGCTGGTGTGAGCTTGTGAGGTGCAGCAGGGGACCATGGGGAGAATGGTGCTGCCAATGAGAACCACCAAGCTGATGATGCTGGTAGTGGGGGCAGTGTTCTCCCTGCTGCAAGCCTTGCAGCTGATGAAGCTTAGGGCAGGGGCAGTGCTGGAAATGCTACCACCACTGCAAGCCATAAGGGCTCCTATAGATATGCACAAAGCTCTGGAAATCCAGCACATTGGAGCAGACATGATTAATTGAGTCTGCTGGAGCATGGAAATTGATATACTCCTGCAGCCTTCCGCATTCACATGTACCAGCATCCCTGTGCATCTCCACGCAGAAAAAGTGGTGGCGGGGTGCTTTGAAATAAAACATATTAAATGAGCTTTAGTTCAGAGCACCCTACCACCATTTTTTCAGCGTGGGGAAGCTAATACACGTGACACACAGGCACTTTTAATTAGTGCGGCTCGTTAATTAAAACACCTGGCACCGCATCCCAGAGCAGGTGTAAAAATGCACCTTTGTCACCTGTGGGGCTGGCAGTGGGTGGTGCACCCATGTGACTGGGAACCCCTTAGTTGATGGGTCTCCCAGCCATAGGAGAACACTTGGCTATACATTCAATTAATGGCATGATTAGAACAAGCTACAAAATTGTTATACATTTGTTGTGGAATAACTTCATAGCTCACTGCTTGTTTTATCACGCCATTAATTGGTTGAACATGTAGCTGGGTCACAATGTAAGGTGTGATGAAGTGGTCAATCTTGCCTTATGTGTAACATGTAGAGGGGACCTAAAACACACAAATGTCCACATTTATGGAAACCATATCCTTGTGCCTGCTCTGAATGCTTTTGCTCAAGGAACTCTAGAACTCCATATTCAATATCTCCATATGTCTAATGTTTAATAAGAATAACAGGAATGGAAAATATTGTTTCTATCCAATATATCAGTTCTAACATTACAAGAGGAACCTTAGCTTTTGCATTTGACTCCTTGATTTCTTGTTTTCCTTTTAGTATTTCTAAAGGGAGAAAAACTCTGTTATATTTGCCTTAGCAAATCTTATTATACATATATTAATATGAAACAAGATTGAAGCTGATGCACAAAGGTTTTCTGAGAAGACTGTCATGAAATAAAGCCACTAAGCAGAGTTTTTAGGTTAAGGGTTCCTAAAGGGTTACTGTTTGACAGTGGCTATATCTACATGAGTGGTGAATTGTGAAGTTGCATAAATAAGTAATAAATGACTGTGCAGAAGCTGGCATTACTGTGCAGGACCATCACCACACTTTTTTTTTTTTCAGATGCTACTGTGCAGTAGCAATGAACTACTGTACAGTAGCTCGTTACTGCTGTGCACTGTCATCACCACATGACTAGTGCTTTCCAACACTACTGCGAGGTAGCAACAAGTTACTGCACAATAGATCATTTCTACTGCTCAGTAGCATCTCATATAGACATGTCCACTCCTATAGATGAAAAAATCTTTACTTTCCATATATGAAAACAATGACTTAAGATGCTTGTACTTTTAAAACTACTGTTTTGTCTCTACTTGGCTTGATTTCTCTCTTGTAAAACTTAATGAGATCCACAAAATAAGAAGGGTCTATGGAGTAGTGCATGGCCTTACAGAGGCAAATTGCCAAAGAACCAGTGATTTCTAGGTATATGATAACACTTGTTTTTCACATTCTGGGCCCCATAATGGCTATACTCAGCCAAATTTCTCATGAGACTCAGTGAGGACTGCTGGATCAGTCTCAAAGAATATATTTCTTGGCAGCCATAGCTATAATGAAGAGGGAGGAAAGACAAACTTAAATCAGACATTATCTCATGTGACAGCACTACATGTAAAGGCAGTTTCTAAAATATTGTTTGCACGTAAACATTTTCTTTCTTTTTCTTTATCGTCACCACCTGGGTAATTATTTGGTCATATGTGTGATGTAGTCACCCTCTTGGTTTCATCCAGGATTCAATTTGACTGTATGTGAGTGACTGTAGGTACATTTGGTTTAACTACTATTAGTTTTTCTTTTTGGGTAGGTGGGGTGGGAAGGAATATTCCAACTACTAAAAGAAACCACAAAGATTCACACCCTTGTCTATTGAAGTAATGTTTTACCTCCAGCTCTATTGATTAGGCTATTTGGTGCATTTTAGAACTGCATTGTATCAATTTTGTTACCCCTTGAATTTCCTCCACTTATAAATGTAAACAACAGATAGTGAAAATATGGTCAGCAGATTCTTCTGCCACCAGATACTGGTCACTGCTACAGTCCTGTGGCTACACCTAGTCTGAGTCCTCAGCACAAGGATTATGAGCTAGATGCAAAGACTATTGAAGTCAGTGTCTCTTTCCATTGGCTAAAGTGGGTTTAGGATCAGGCCTAAAGCTATGGCCAGAGATAAAAAGCAAGGTTTCATTTTTTTAAACATGTCAATTCATTTTGAATAATTTGTCCATATTCAACTTTTTTATTTTTATTTAATAAAGGAATTGCAGATAATAATAACAAAGTAGAGATTACTGCTAATGTAGCTTACTCTGGTGTCAAGCCTGTGGTTTGCCTGATACCCAAGAAAAAACAAAAAGGTAATGAAAATGGAATGATTCTGTTGCTGAAAGAATTATATCCATGGAGTAACCATCAGAAATATTGTTTCTCATGGATCTATGATGCCAGAGAAGGAACACCGAGAATGTGGACACTTTCTCTCCAAGGGTACAATAAATCATATGAGTTCTTCCCAAATGCTAGTCAGAATCCATTTACTAAAACTTTGTTCATGGTTTAAATTTGGCCCATGGGTCCTCATTCACAGCCTAATGAAAAATAGGGTGAAGCTGAATGTTATACTTAGACCACACTAAGGGCACTTATAACATAAGCATCTCCATGTTAAAGCTTGGTAACACATGCTAAGTGCCTTCTGAGCACCTCAAAGTTATACCACTTCAAATGAGGGTTAACTCTAGGCCATGCTATCTAGCTCATGTTTGGGTATCATCAGTCCACTCCACAAAAATAAAATGAGCAATTTACAGTCTTCGAGCATCCCAGGATGCACAGTTCATAGCCCAGCTCCTCTGTTCTCCCACCAAGAGCAGGGGTGGAGCCCAGGTGTCCTGGCTCCATGCTAATGGCAAGTCAGAACTGTGTGGGCAGGAAATGGTATTAACCCGTAACATATGACTACTCGCAGCACGTTCTAACTTTAACACTGCTTAACATTCCACCGATTTAGTATGGTCTAAGCATAACGTAACTTCACTCTTAGAAACTCTCCAACTGACTTCAGTGAGCTTTGAATCATGCCCTTAGCTCTCTGTGTGAAAGATGGAAAAGGAATTGCAGTAAGTTTAGGGGCAGTCAAGTCTCTTCATGTCCTTCAAAATTCTTGCAACCAGCAAAGTATGTGTTTTAAGCATCCCAGTGGCATGTATTAAAAAGGAATTTCCTAAAACAGACACTCAATTCTTCACTCAAATTGCTGTTGTTGTTATGCATATTCAGACATTTAAGGAACAACAAGTTCACCTTAAATGCATTAGGGGGTTAATTAGGTTTTCAGTAGCACTTCTTCCCTAATTCCTCCTTGGTGCACAACATTTACACTGAACCGTTGGGGGATAGTTGGCAGCTGTAAACATGAATCATGACAACTACCAGTAATATTGGCAGCAAAGAGATTTAAGGTTAAGGTCATTTAAAGCCAATACCTTCTCTTCGTTTATTCAGTCACATACAATGCATAGGGCTTAAGAAAAGGATTTACTTTGTCATCTAATGAGGATGTCCTTGAGCATGCTTTTATTTAAAACTACTCATTACGCAGTTTTTCTTTCTTTCTTTTCCCCCTTATTCTATTCAGCAGCCTCCTTTATGGGTATTTCCCCCTCTGCAGTTTTCAGTAATGAAGGGGAAACGTTATCACTTGCTGTTGAAATTAAACCTTGGAAAGGTTTTCTAGAATGAGAGTTTGATTAGCTATGGGGAAATATCCAAAAGCTGTTTGGGGTGGTATTTGAATTTCTCATCCTTTTCAACATAATGCAAAGTTTGGATTCAATCAATAGCATTAGTAAGTACTTTTCTGCTGAAGGAGCACATGGATTCATTTACAGTGCTGTTTCCATGTCTCCCCTGAATCTGTAGGTTTATCATGCAAGAAGCCTCCTAGAATAATACATGTATCCTGTGGGAGAAGAGTATGTGTCCACTATTACTGTTCTTCATACATTGCATATTGTTACAAGTAATTAATGGTATTATGCTTTATATGAAATTCATAGTAAAATGATGAATATACTCTTTCACTTTCTATTTTTTAATTTCAATTCTATATCACATTTTCTCTCAATATTTTTTTTCCGGGTTGCTGTTTAGCTCCTAACCTAACCCCAGTTCTGCAATGTTATCTACAACTTCACACAAATGGATTGCATGGGAGGTACAGGTCTATTTTGTCATGATCATGCAAGCAGTTATGAATCTGAGTAAATACATGCATGTTGTAAAATTAGTCATATACATAACTATTTGCAGGATCATGCCTTAGCATATAAATTAATGCCTAAATTTGTTTGCCCTTAGTTACAGTGCAATGTGTTGTGTGCATACAGTTTATTTTTGTAACACAGTGTCAAATTCCTGACGTTAGTGTAGCTGCATCAATGTAGGTGGGAAAAAGATGAGAGCTATTCTCTTCATGATGGTGTTAAAATGCTTTTTTCCTTCATTTTTCCCCCTTTATTTTAACTTAAATATGAGAATGTAGCTTTTCTTTGAAATGGGAGCTATTGTTATGTTAGCTATTGTAATGCAACTGATACTTACTTTTAGCTCAAAATATTGCAGAAATTCAGTGAAGCCCTTTTAAATGAGAGTCTGATAAAAGAATGTAATCACAGTGCAACAGAAGGAAAAATAGAATAGCTTTTTGAGTTGATAAAGGGCTATAGCTGATAGAGGAAGAGATCTGTTAAATTACATATTTCTGTGTAGTAGGCAACAATATATTTTGTTAAGCAGCAAAGTCCTTTTACTTGAATACCTGCATGCTAAAAGAAGAAAAGATACAATTGAGATGTATTGGGTTATCAGCTAATCTGTTTTCTTAGGTCTTGAAATTGTGCATATGCTCTTTTTAAAACATGTGCAACTGCTTTATAATATGCCTGAAAGTAGTTCTGGCAGCAGTGTTTATAAGTGTTGGTGCATTTTCTCCTTTAAATCCAGATATGAGTATCTCAACCTGTCCTGTCTTGTAGTCAGTCTTACAGAAGATGAGAGAGGAAAATAAGGAGAAATTTCTCTGTCAGTTTTAGGAATGAAATTTAGGCCTAGATACACAAAAGATCTGATCTATATTATAATCTCTCAAGTCCAAAAAGTTGATGCTGTAGGGCTAGATCCAAAACAGGCTTAAAGCAAGAGCACACATACAAGTTACAGTGAGATAAATGAATATGAGTATTTATAGCATAAATATCTACCCTTTGGTAACTGTTTATGTGCTCTTTCTCACTCTGTCTACCTGAAAACTACCTCATGAAAGCCTACATGGGTTAGCTATCATCTATCACAAGCTAAGAACATTCACATGAGGAGTTGCCACAGAGCAGCGTATGTATTTCAGTAAAGTAATTAGGGGTGGGTGAAAGGGGCACTTGTCCTGGGAGCCAAGTTAGGAGGGATGCTGGAATCACACCCCTCCTCAACCCTGCCACTCCTGCAGAGTCTACTTCCTGGAAGAGTTGTCATGCCAGGAATCCTAAGCAGTTCCTAGCTGCTGTTGCTTTTGGAGCAATAGACAGCAGCTCTTCTGGGACTATTTTACAGTTGCAGTATGGCAAGACTGCCAAGGTGGCAGGACTCTGACTCCCACCTCACCCCACTCTCAGAAGCTGCAACCCCTACCCCCTTTCTTTGCATGCTGCCTCCCAAAGTGTTTGCCCCAAGTGTCAACTCAAGCTTGTTACACCACTGTTGCACTGTAAATCCTCTTCCTTATTTACTTCACAGTGGGCACATCTACATGTGCTATTAATGTGTTGTAAGCTTAACGCATGGTAAAATACTGTGCAATGACATTTCTGCAGCAGGATGTCTACATGTGTGCCTGTCAGGAGCAAATTTGCTCTCCAGGGAAACAGTTCAGTGCAGGGCTACTCCAGGTCTGCTG